>NW_018405506.1:1467295-1580311 GCF_002113885.1 Mizuhopecten yessoensis
GGGGGGGGCAGAAGGGCGGGGCCCAATAGGAAAAATAGAGGTAAATCCTTTAGAATCCTTCTCCGACCATCGAGATTCAGGGATTTTATCCTTATTTAGTGTGGAGCATCCTTGGGTGACGGTGACTCAATTTTGTATAATTGGTGGGTATGACCCCCGTAGGGTCATAGGGGTGGGGCTCTGTTTCAAGTTTGTTCTCTATTTCTCAAGTACTTGATGGATCTTTCTGAAATTTCATATGTACTAACAGCACCTACCATGGAGTGCTATATCTTTACTTCACACCAATTACTTTAATTATATTCAGGTGAGCGATACAGGCCCTCTGGGCCTCTTGTTTAGTTTATTTATAAGCTGTTGAGAGGAATTCCGACCTCAAATAAAGATAGATGTTGCCATGCAAAACCACTAAAATAATAGTAAAATCCCCTGGTAATACATTTTAGCAAAAACAAAGGCGAAGTTACCTTGATCGATAAATGAACTTTAGACGATGTGCCATTTGATAACATTCTGTGATTATATGTGTTATAAACATTGGAGCTGAAAGTACGATACTGTCTATAACGAGTCTAGCTGCTTTATAACAACATTGAATGTTAATAAAGGACATTTTTATGAAATTTAAGTAGTGTTTATGGTCAAAGGTCTATGGTTTTACACATATATACCGGTAAAATATGTAACCCGGACGTTTTACTATGATTTTGTATGTAATACGTATCATCTTCTCGTGAGGCCGGTATGCCTCTCCACACATAGTTAAAGAGAAATAAAGCCCGCATGACCTAAGTATATATAAATGATCTTCAAATAACATGTCATTTCGTAAAATTCAGCTAAATTGAGTCGCTTAAGAGATTGACATGTTATATCTGGTGAGCAATTTTTATCATTACATCAGCCTTAATGCCGTATTTTGACTTCGTTAACCTGGTTATGTACCTTTTTAATAGCTCAAGTACAAGTTTTATATATTTTATTTACATATATATATTCCGATTTTTGATAAGGGTATTTGAATATGACTTGCCAAGGAGTTGAAATTTAGGGTGAATATTACATCTTTTAGGGGGCTTGTTGAACCTTAAGTGTTTTTCGGATCGATTTGAAATCAGGGATGACAACCATGTCCTCTTATTAGTTGCTGAGTGTCGACTTGATACAATCCACAAGGTCAGTTTTGACCTAATAAAATAAATATTACTGTGTATTTTTCAGATCCTCTGCCGGAAAGAGAAGGCGTCTTCTGAGGTCTACATTTTTCTTCAAACCTACTTCATTTGATTAACCAAAAAATGTCCATGTTTCCATAGCTGCGGTATAACATGCTGGGGTATAGGACTATTATTTGAAATGAATTGCTTTCATTCACTTAAGTCTGATGTGATATGGGTCAAATACGTTAATTTATTTAACGACTTTCTTCCAATAACCATGCAGGAGGCCAAGATGGGGCTACAATTAGTATAAGTTTGTTCAAATACATGTAAATCATTTTGACCAACTTTGCAGGCGGCCCAATACAATAATTATCTAACAAAAAAATCGGCAATAAATAGAGTAGAGTATGAGTGTTAGTTTGCTTACAATCAAGTTCGTTTGGATACATTTGACATCGACATATTCCCAAAATGCGTTCAGTTGCTAATTTTCAAATCCCAAAAGGTATTTGTTGACCAAATTTCGAAATGTTTTTGTCAACAGAATAGAATGACAGGCGATCGATGCAGACACATTGGACCTCTTGTTCCTTTATTTTAAGAAATTAGATCGTGAGTGAAAGGAAAACCCGCAGCCATTGATAGGGCTTTTATCAATCTGTGACTATTAGACACGAATCCGACCAGTTCTCAATTTGTTGACGAGCACATAGTTACGAGTCAAGAGGTCCAATGGGTCTCATCTGTGATAAGGGGGTCAAGGTCATTTTTTTATAATAGACTAATTAACTATCTTAACTTTACACAATTTAGGTCTACATTGAAGTCCATCTTCACTGAAAAGCCTTATGCTTTTGTACTTGTATAATCTTCAAGGTTCGCTGGTCTAGGCCATTCATCAAGATCACACACCTCATACTACTTGCATCATTACCTTACATACAAAAGATGCTGACCTTAGGCCTCTTAGTTACCCATAGGAAGTTGTTTTCTATGGCTCAATGTCATTCTCTTAACTAAACTAACTCACAATTCATTTATCACTACAGCCTATTTATCAAATACTTGTATCATCACCCTAGGCCTAGTGGATTTTAGAAGAGTATTTATATTTAACATGTTTGACCCCCCACCACGTGATCTTGAAAGTGGGTCAAGGTCATTCATTAATTTGAACACAAATTCAGAACTTGTTTAAAATTGTCAACACATTTGACTTTTATGACCTTGGAAGTAGCTCAAAATGATTTATTTGAACAAACTTGATATCCCTTTATCGCAGCATCCTACTGGCAAAAATATCATCACGCTAGCCCTAATTATCAAAGAAGTGTGTAGGTTTTACAATATTTGACCTTTGTTATGTGGGTCAAGGTCATTCATGTGGGTCAAGGTCATTCATTTGAAAAAATAAAAAGAGGCCCAGAGGGGCTGTACCACTCACCTGGATATTTATGCCGTCATAGCAAAATATTTGTAATTAAATATTATACTGTACTAAAAACGTTTCCAAATATTTGCTCAGTCTTTCAGCAACACCCTTACCTTATTGGATCCCATCCCTCTGTGCCCATTGGGTTGGGAGGCATGGTTTATACAACAGTGAATCATAATGGGCCAAGCATACTCTTTGTCAAATTAGAAATGAGATTTACATAAAGCTATAGGTAAAAATCCTTACCTGTTACAATATTTTAACACATTTTATCAGCGATCTTGAAAGTCTAACAATATCGTTCTGTTGAAACAACTTAGAAGTGCTTCCTCCCAAGTATCATCACCCTGTGGCTCTTAGTTATTGAGAAGAGTCATTAGAATATGTTAACACAATTGATCCCTATGACCTTAAAAGTAGGTAAAGGTCATTTTCATTAGCAAACTTTGTAGGGCAAAAAAGAAGCTGTTTGCAGTGTTTGCCATATTTAATCCGTGACCGTAAAATAAGGTCCAGGTTACAAATTTGCAATCACAAACTTTGTCCGGATCTATCCCAGAGGGCTATAAGCCAAATAGTACGACTCTTTGCCTTTCGGTTCTTCAGAACAAGTTGTTTTAAGTGTTTGACCCCTGTGATCTTGAACGTAGGTAAAAGTCATTTGCATAACCAAACTTTGTTGGGCTCTATCCCAAGAAGCCACCAGCCAAATATTATGATTATATACCTTTTGCTTTCAGAAGAAAGCCGTTTGAAGTGTTTGACATATTTGACCTTAAAAGTAGGTCACCGTCATTTTCGTTCTCAAACTTTGTCAGTCTCTTACCAATAAAGCTTTCATGACTATAGGCCTGTCCATTCCTCGTGAGATGAGGACAGACACTGCACCGTAACATCAGCTCACTAGCCCTTAGGGCAGGTGAACTATAACCATGCTAATTATAGCCAAATATCACCTCCAAGTCTTTTTGGTTATTCATAGGAAGCTGATTAAAGAAAAAAGTTGACACCACACAGAGGGACAGACGATGGAAGAAGCACCATGGCATAAGCCCCCGAAAATGTTTTGCATGTCAGAAAAGGTCCATTCATGAAAATATCGGAGGCCATGGATGACAAACCCATCCATCAATGAATCTATTCTTATTGTAATGGTAACACATAGTGATGTCGAATTCCATTATCACAAGTCAAAGTATAACAAAAATGGTAAAGTTCAGATGCAGTTTTTTATTCATTCCAACATTGAAATAGTACACAACAATAAAATTAATTCATTACTAAATCAAATAAAAAAATGTATAAATCCATTAACTAAATAAACATGTTTGCCTTAAAACTGTTCCTGTATATAGGCACTAGTTAAAAATTCCTAAATTAATTTTTAATGGTATATAAACCGAATGATATACATATATTTGTATATTTGCTTTTTATAAAAATAGAAATAAATAAAGAGAATGACCATATATAATACAGTGTAACATTGTTCTAAACATTGTTACATTGTATAACATTGTTCTATACATTGTAACATTGTATAACATTCTGCAACAGGAAGATGGTCTTATTTAGATTAAAGTAATATATATAATAATTATAATTGTGCCGAAAATGGAAAAATATTAAAATGATTAACAATTGTCAACATTGCACTAAAAGTGACAAAACAAAACAAGAAAATCATATTTAACCAAAATTTTCATTCATATTTCATTCTCACAGATCAGAATATTCAGATATTATAGTAAACATGTAGGAACAATAAGTACATGCACATAACACACATTCAGGACTTCCATTTAATGCTAAGTTTAATTGGGCATCGAGATTGATCTACATATGAGGTATTTAGACATGGCGTGTTGAGACAAATTGATTATATCTAACACATAGAAGACTTTAAATACCATTTAAAACTAACACAAAGGTCAGCAGGATTGGTATATTAATGAAACAACAGCTGAAATTTTGTCGTTAAATGATATGTAGGCCAGACAACAGATAAAATCGCTCTCTTCTGATCATCAAATTAAATCAATTAACACAGATAATATTGGCTAGAATTAAGCAGAGAGATTATGTGCCATACACAAGGTAAATGTGTAACAATTTTTTTAATGAGCACTGTTTTATATAACCTAGGATTTGTGTAGTCTTTTAAGTCTTGCACATCTGATTGGTGATACCATGGTGATATACAGGTGAGGGTACCGGCAGACACTGTCATGTACACATCTGATTGGTGTTACCATGGTGATATACAGGTGAGGTACCAGCAGTCACTGTCATGTACACATCTGATTGGTGTTACCATGGTAATATACACGTCGGGGTATCGGCATCCACGGTCATGTACACATCTGATTAGTGTTACTGTATAGCAATACACAGGTCTGGATATCAGTAGTTATAGCGATGAACAAATTTGATTGTGTTACCATGGCAATTTACAGCCAGTGTTACAGTAGTTTACACAGAGTACAACACACGTGTATGGATAACAGTCTGAACACAAAAGTAAAATCTTCTATCCAACACTACCAGAATCCCCGGTATAGTGACAAAAAAATTCATAAAGAAAATAGAATTAAAGCTCAATACATCATGACTTTTCCAGTTCAATAACGTTGTATGCTGCCTTTCAGTATTACAACCACTATGTAAAAAAATTGTTACATGTATGCTAGATTTACAAAGGCATAAATGTAGAAATGTGTTTCTCTGGCAGTGAGGTCAAAGGTCAAATGAAATGTGACTTCCTGAGAGGTGAATACACTTTTCTCATAATTTACCAGTATCATTACAATCACATCACAAATGAACAAAGGAATAATATAAAATAATATATATCACTATTTCACAGTACAGGGATTACACAATATAAGTCAATGTTATCATTTCACTTAAGTGTTGACCGAAATTAATACTTTCATAATGAAATAACCATATTCCATGATAGATCATCACAAAAACGGGTAGTAAATGTAGATGAACAATGAAAGGGAACTTCCAGGTAATATAATCCTGATAATGCCCAGTGTGATGGATTTTGATCATAAAGAGGACATGACTTTATACTCTATACATATCCACTATAACAAGCTGGCTGTATGTTGTTTACCTAATCCAGAAAAAAACACATATATAAACAACTTATATTGTTTTCTCAATTAAAATTTTCAATGTTTAAATCAATGGAACATAATTTATCGGGATGTCATCCTCCATTTCCAGACCATTACCTGTAGGAACTGGTTCATTGATACTTCCAGACCATTACCTGTAGGAACTGGTTCATTGATACTTCAATCTGGAAAATTCATTACTTAGTCTGATTTGAAATGATAATATCCGGAAAACAAGACTAAAACACAATGTCAGCCATTATTTTCAGGACTAAAAAGACACAAATATAGTGTCATCGGTTTTTGTTAGGACTAACAAGATTAGACTTCAGTGTCATCTGCTTTTGACAAAGCTAGCAAGATTCTTATATAATCATAGATTTAAATTGTTATGACTAAAAAGGCTTCGACTGCATCCCCTGTAATTGCCTGCCTTCAACTATTTAAAGCTCTTGCTCCTTAATCATAAAGTGTGAACCATCATTTAACAAATAAATCACTTACAGAAACACATTTATTATTATAATAAATGACATATCAATTATGTATGCAATCATAGAATGTCACACTCAAAAACGTACTCATCATACTTTAAAACTCATAATACGGCAGTATTATCAAATATAAATTATACCTAACATAAAAATTGAACATTTTGTATAATTGAACAGTGTATTGCTTCAGTCAGTATGTACATATATAACACATTATAGTTATACATCAATACATAATAATTATACATTAATACAAAATACTTATACATCAATATAAATAATTACATATTAATACATAATAATCATACATTAATACCGTTAATTGTTTAACACTGCAACAGACATATACAGCTCAGGACAATTAAATGCAATTAGCTAGGAAGCATTTCATTAGTGAAGGATCAGAAGTATCTGGCAACATTCATCAAGTAAAATGGAGAAAAAAAACACCAATAATAATAATAATAATAATAATTTGAGGTTCTTATATACCGCTTTATCACAACATAGTTCATAGGTCGTCTCAAAGCGGTTCACAAATTATTATCCGTAGTTAAAGGGCCTTTGCGACCAGCCAATATCTTTCTCAACTCCCTGGGGAGTAGACAGCCGGTGCTGCCATTTCGGCGCTCACAGCTAACAATCTACAATTCTAGCACTGCCCAACCACATACTCATTTACAGCTGAGTAGACTGGAACAAGCGGAGTAAGGTATCTTGCTCAAAGATACAATATGCCTGTAGGATCTCATCCTTAGAAATACAAAGGATAGTCAATAGAAACAGCATCAACTTATGGTTTGGCTTTTTGAACATTTTTACCTGCATGCATAGACTGCTTGTTGGTGAATGTAACTTGTAAATCTGTGGGTGGGCTTATATCTGAGCGTGGGCTTATCAACAGTCAATGAGGTACTTTTCTTACAAAGTGGTATCTTTGTAGTCTGTCTGCAGTAAAACAGCTACACTCACAGACAACCAGTTTAAGGGTGGAGAGTTCACATCTTTAAAATACACCCAATGATATTAATGACATCTAAAGCATTTTTGACATCATATATTGTACTTATGTTAATATCACTATGATGATAATATCAATAAATAAACGTACAATAATTCTAACAGGGTAATATTCAATTTTATAAAAATGCATACAGCTACGTAATGCCATGTACAACAACAATACTGGAAATCAACACGTTTTAAATAGTATTACAGTTGCGAGGCATGTTCAAATATCATTTCAATTGCATCTATGTGTGTTACAGCAATATTTTTATTCAAAATTGTGTATATTTAGCAACAAATACACTGTACATGTTTACTGTGTCCTTAAATGTACTGTCCATTATCACACAATTATTACCATGTCTGTTCTACTTTCATTTCTTATAACGATGATTATGATCTACCAGTATATATTTTATCATATAAACCTATTCCAGTCTATTGAGGCAAAAATTTAAAAACTTAGTTATGAGGTTCCGTTTTGACTACCTTTTAATCTTCAATATATGATTTTTGAAAGACAAAATATGGTACTTTGATATTTTAATATTTGTTATGAAAAAAATGTTTCAATATTGATTTCTTTATTGATTTTTTATTTCTTTAATCATAATTGGAACTTCATGTTTCAAATATTCATACTAATTTGAACATGTATCCATTTTAACTTTTAAGTTTCCAATTTGTATTTTATTTCATTTGGTTTTGTATGATATGAACCTTTTAAGAATTTCATAGATCCAGATTCCTGATTTCATTAGACATATAGTAGGCACAAACCAGATCTCATCGAATTTGCATTAATAAAGCACAAAACTTATGAAACTTTTAGCACAAGAAAAATACATCAATATATTTCCTGTTTAAAAAGTTTGAGACAATAATATTTTGCAAAATATTTACAATATATAAATAATGGAAATAAAAATGCAAGACAGCTATTTATAATACATACAAAGAGCTCACTATGATGTCATCACTGTGATGATTACTTAATGAACACATACTCAGACACCCATACAGGACTACACAAATAAATACATTACTTATCCAACATTTTGAAATGGACAGGTTGTTGATGATGATGATGATGATGATCCAAAGTCCTGTGGTTCCGCCTTGATGAACACACGATTTTGCATCTGATCAAATCCCTGCTGTGGTCGAGGAGATTGTCCACAAGATTGACCTTGCATGCCGGGCCACCCATGCATGGCATTGGCCAAGTGCAACCCTGCAGAGGGGTAGGATCCTGGCACTGTCAGGTCCACATGGTGAGGTAGATTTTGTGATGGCCCCTGGGATGTGAACATATTAGTTGAACTTTGACCTTGACCTGGTGATAAGAACTGACCCTGACCTTGAGAGGAATTACCATGACAGTTTATCTGTGGAATGTAAGAACCCTGACTAGTAGGAAAGTGTGATGGATGAGGTCCCTGAGACCCCTGTCCCCCAAACATCGTTGATCCATCAACTTGGGAGGAGGGATATGTTGTTGCTGGTAAAGGCATCATTCCTTGTGGTCCATGGGGACGAGAGTTACCTCCCCCTGAATATGCCATACTTGAGATTGGATATGACGGGCAGGGAAGACTGATCACAGGCATTTGTTGGTGGAACATGTTGGTACTGCCCCCATAATCCTGAGAGTTGTAAGGAGCTTCCTGCTTAATGGACATAAAGTTTCCAGGGTGATTCATACCTGGAGGACCTACAGCCCCATTCATTGGCTGGTTATTTGTGAAGGGAGCAGGCACATTACCATTACCAAGATTAATTGCTCCCTTGTTGTCAGCATCAGGGTATCCCTCTGCCTTCAGCCGATCCTCCTTCTTAATGACTTTGAGCTCAAGGTCAGGGAAGCACACTTCTGATTCATCCAGTTCTTTAAGATCCCCACGAAGATGGTCCCGCAGTTTCTTTAGGGCTGCGTAAAATGGGACTTTGTCTACGGCTCTAGGTAGTTGTGAACAGCGAGCACTAGAAGAGGGCATCACATACACAACCTGAAAACAGGGAGGAAGGCAATGAAACAGAACAGCAGGCACTTATACAGATAAGAAAATCATGTAAACAAAATGAAACCAATAGCAACCAATGCATGATGGAATCGCTTATACACAATCAAAAACAGGGCGAGTCATTTAAATAGAACAGTAATCTGAAAACAGGGAGGGAGTCAATTAAATAGAAGAGAGAACAATCTGTGAAACCAGCAGACAAATCTATACATGTACATGTATGGATTTGTTCACAATCCAGCAGATTTTAAAAAGCAATCCTATCATCAAGGTTTCAATACATTTCTTATTTTAGCACTTCCATATTTTAATTACAAAATACATGTATACTGTCACAAATTTGAGCATGTCTTCAATATTTATATGTGCACAGTATTGGTGAGACAACTATTTAGTTGAGTGTATAGTTACCGTATCAGTGCCCTCCAGCGGTTCAGGTTGTTTCCCTATTGCAAAATTCTTGTGTCCCAAAAATACTTCATAAATACCTGTAACAATGTTGCATATTCAATCACTTCCAAGTTCCAATCACATTGACTTTGAACAAGGCACACTTTAAACTATGTAAATCTTAAGTATTTTAATGATAAAATAAAACAACCTGGTATCAATTCAATTTTTTTCATTACATCAAAGAATTGTTAACTATTTATATAATAGTCACATTAAACAGGTGACAAGGTTATTCATAGTAAGACCTGATATATATATATATACAGTGTTGTTCAATTTCTTTCAATTGTTAAATGTTTGTAGCAGAATTAATTTATCTAGATAAATGTTCTTTATCCAATGCTGTAAAACAACATTGATTTATTTGAACAAACCCTTCAACAAGTGACAAGACACATACCCGGTCTCTAAGCATCATTATTCATTATATGTCATCAGAATCAGTATGAAGATTTTAACGTACTTGAAACATGTGACCTGAATATGGGTCAATATAAATTGTATGATCATAGCATGTTATTTATAAACCAAATATTACGATCCTATGTATTGTAGTAGTATTGTTAGACGTCATCCAAAGACTATATGTTAAAAGAACATGAACACTGGGTTATTCTATGCATCAATATTTTCACTTTTGGGCCTCACCTCTCTAGGCGAGCTAATAATGATAACGTCAATAATCAAGGCCCATCAATGGGATGTGTATTACAGCTACCATGACAACCACAGTCAATGGTTTTCTTTCGTAAACTTACCCTTCCCATTAAAGACAGCTATCTTTGGTTTGTATTTATTCAGTTTCTCCGACAGGTATTTGGCACCTTCTTTGATTTCTTTTCTGAAATCAGTCAAAAGTATTGATTCTTAGTCAAAATATATGGATTCCTAATTGAAATACATTAACATCATTCAATTTACATTCATCATCTGCATATTCTTTGTTTGTATCGCGATGTAGCTGAAGGATTGGGAACATTACACCAATATGTACTATTATGTACTAACAATTAAAGAAAAAATGGCTTTTTTAGAAACAAAAAAAGGATGTCAATATGTTTTCCTTATATTTAGAACAGACATCTTTTGAAGATGATTTCTCATCCTTTACCTTTTTAATCCAAAATCACTTTTTTCATTTCTTGAGATGAAATTATTGAAAAGTTCTCAGCATTTTACTTCCAAAAATCTCTACCATTGAACTTAAAAGTACTTTTTCCAAACAAAAAAGAGAATTTGAAACATTCTTCCATTGCCAAGTATGTGGAGAATTTAACTGTCTGTTGACTTTGTAGCCATCAACTTCCTTCGACAAACAACCAGATATGCATTGTTTTAGAACTAGACACAAATATCAAGAGGTTTGTACAACCATAAATCATTTTATCATTTATTCGTGCTTTAGGTTCACATTGTTTCGAACCTTGTCAGATCTGCACTTCCTCTGGTTGTCCTTGCAACTATGTTGGTAAATCCTATCCCGTAATTCAGCAGTTTGGTGTCATCGTAAGCTGTCAGTGGTTCGGGAATGAGGCCCGAGAGGTACATACATTTCCCTGAAAATAATAAAGGAACAAAGATGTTACTGATGTACACGCTGACTGTCTGAATCTTGCTGACCAAGACAGATGATATTATATTGATCACTCAAGATAAAAACAAAAGGTTGTGGACATGTATAATATAATAATATAAACTTTATCTTTTTACAACAATAATGAAACAGTTTTTTTTCCAACTTATCTTAATCACTCTTGTTGGCCCGGATGGACTTTCTCACATCTTAACAGGGAAACGAACCCCAGCCATCTTGTTGAAGGCGAGTTTGCCATTCACTATCCAGAAGTATTATCATATTAAACAGTCAAGAAGGAATGATTTTCTTATACAGTAAAACCCCACTTACTCGATCTTGCATTACTCAAATACTCCCTATACCTCTAGTGGTCTTAGTCCTGACCGCCTTGTTCTTATATATTCTTTGTAAAGTAACCTCGGATTACTCGAACAGCCATTGCTAGAATACCTGGTGTTCCTCAACCACTCAAAACCTTCGTATTTAACATATCCATTCGTCCAACAGGTAATCATACCTTTTTATCCTGGGAATCGTTGTTTTAGCGGAAGTGTTAATCACTGGGTGTGTAAAACAATATTTTGGCCAGGCAATATTAAAGGGAAATCACAAAGCAGATTTGTGGTCATCTTTATAGATATTCCAACTTGAATATATGTCATATTGGTAATTTCGTCATCAATCAACATCGCAAAAACAGGGATTCAAGATTTTCTTTCACTTCAAAATGATTGAATAGGTCCTCGATCTCGTTTTGATATTTTGTAAAATTATTGTAGCCAGACACAGTATGATGGACTATGTTTAAACAACAAGCACGTCAGATACAGCTACTTTATTTCACTTCCTTTTTTAACACCGATTTATATCCTAGTAAAAGCTGGCATCTGTATTAAGCATCTTTTTTATTTCTATCATCTACTAATACTACTATCCGTGATATTTGCAGTGCTCATAATGTATATGTCGTTCTACCTGATCAAAACATAATGTGCGACAAACCTCGGATTTGTCAAATAATGTGTATTACTTGAACTTTTGATCTGGACCCCAAGAGTTCCAGTTAGCGTGGTTTTATTATATTGTAATATAATCTAATGGTAAAGAAAACGTAAGATTTCAGGGGTGAAAATCTTCATGTGAAATGTATAAAACTTTCCCTTCATCACAAAGAAGGAAATTTCCCCCATAACCCAGATTGAACCGTCTATAAGTACATTATGTATCTCGCATAACAAAAATAGAACAAAGTTTTGGATTTGTGTATGAGGAGGAGACTGGAGGGCTGAGGATCAGGAATGTCATGCACATAATTCTGACATATGTAGCTACAAACCTTAAACTATGTTTGTTCCCCCAGAATAAGTAATCACTGAATGGCCATCCAGAGTAATCAACATGTGGAAGTTTGTCAGGATCACAAGGCTGACACATATTATATAGCAGGCATGTTATAATCACAAGGGTCAGGGTCGATATAGACCGCCACAGTAGGTCTTTTTTCAGAGAATATTTTGGGTTTATCGTATATATACTTACAGAAGTGATTTCCTGGGCCCGCATAATGATGTCCAACATAAGCTGCCATCAAACCGGGATTGATACCCACCTACAACACACAAATTGTAACCACCTAATTAATGTAATACCTCACACAAAAAAAGATCACAACACATTGGTTTACGATAACTTTTAAATACTTTGCAGGATGACTTTTAGCTGCCTTCAGGTAAGCAGTGTGCTGCCCTCCAGGATATCTCAGTAGGTGTGAAAATTGGCCAAACATTTCTGGTCTTGTCGACAGGTCTCAATGATTTGGTGAATTAGACATTAAATGGTACGTGTGGATACCTCCTGTATAGTAGAGTTGTCCTATTTAACCCTTTCACCCCTATTTAATTTTAGTAGACTCTACCATGCATTGATCTGGAGGAGTCCATTATGGTCTACAGTGGTGAAAGGGTTATAAGTCACTGCAACCAGGTGTAATATGTATATGCTGCCTAGTACTATATTTTATAGCAGGTTCTAGTGGTTAAGGCATCTGCATGACTGTCTACAACGACAAGCCCTCCAACCTGAGTGGAGGAAAGCCGGAGTTCCCAAATAAAAACCACGACCTACGGCTAGTACCTGGCAACTGCCCCACGTAGGCCTGGACCTGCGACCATGTGGTAGAGGGCTAGTGGTAGCAGATTGTCAGACACCTTAACGACTTGGCTACCGCGGCCCAATAGGACGTAAAGCACAAACAAACCAATCTTTCTAGGCAAGGGTGGTGTTGATTGCATTATAAGTTTGTGATGTTTAAGAACAATCACAGAAAGGGAATGACATCATGATCAGAGAAATGATGCGTGGTGTTGCACCGTAATATTTACGCCAGAAGGAAACACTGAATTAAGTTTAGGAGACTTACAATAACAATGTCTAGATCCTCAGCCAGGTGGTCTGGCAGAAGGCGTTTCATCACTTCCTCTTCAGGCATGCCCTTGAAACGATCATGTTTCTTTTTCTTCACAACCATGTGGTCAGTTATCTTCTCCTGTTTCACTTTCTCAGTCTTCCTTTTCTTGGCCTTGGAAGTTTTGCCCTTTGCTGTAGTACTTGTAACACTGATGATGACAGAATAAATACAGGCAAAATGAAAGTAAGATCATAAACAGTCTCCCCTGTACTACTTACAGGAAACATGAAAGTAACATCAGACATAGCCTTTCTTGTACAAATTACAGACAAAATGAACGTAACATCACACATGGCCGGCCTTCCCTGTACTACACGTATCACTGACGAAGAAGAATGTTTTTTTTAAATATATCCAAAAAAGGCGTATAATAGTAGTATCTTTTTTTAGGAAAATCAGAGGGGGTGAATGAGATAAATTTCAATAAATGCTCAACTTGAATGCTGTTACTGCTCATACTGAATTAACATAAGGCCAAACAAAACAGTACCAGGTATTTTTGTTTCCCGTTACATGTCTGAAAATTAGGGTAGTTAGGTAAGAAATCTTTCTTTTCATTTTTTTTTTTTAAGGTTAATATACCAGGGAAGTGTACCAGGAAGGCACAAACAAATAGGGTAGGTAGAGTAACCCCATATTTGGTCTAATTTAAACATGTATCTACAGTAAGATTAATGTACCTTTGAAACATATCCTGTGGTTCAGACTTGATATCTAACTGAGGTTCTGTCTTGATGAAGTTGGCCATCGCCATTGCATGGTGCTGCAGTCCTGCATGGTTCATGTTCTCCATGGGACTGAAAGTATAAAAGTTGATGTATATTCAATCACAAGTACCTATTACATATAGTTCTAAACTTATATTAGAACATATTATATGATCTCAGTTTCTACAAGCTAGTAGCTACTAGCTACAAACTAGTTTCGTAAGAATGTCGTATTTTTACAGACATTCCTCGCTACTAAAGACGAACTGATAAAACTTATAATTATTTTTTGAGAAAACATGAAAGCTGTAATTTTTACAAACATTATTCATTAAATTGTTGACAACATTTTACAGAGTAATATTTTGTTGAGTTATATTGTCTAACACAAAAGAAGCTAGTCTTACATTTGCGCTACATTAACACCAAACAGTACAAATTGTGTTCTGAGATTGAAACCAATTTGTTCTGGCTTATATATATAATATATATATATAGTGATTAGGATGTTATTATAAACAAGGTTAAAACTTCAGAAATATGATGTTGATGCCATGATCAGAGTTTTGAGATCACTGTCTTAAATGATTTCTGTTCAGTTACTGAAATTATACTAAATGTACAATACATGTACTGTATTATGAAAGTACAATTGTATGTTTCTATATACTAGATCTGATCTCAATATAATGTACTCACAAATATGTTAAATTTTGTTCCATTTTCTCTTGCAAAATAAACCTGCTATACAGCTGAAATGAAAATACACATAACAATTATGATCAATAAATGATATTATGTATTATTTACATTTGACTGTCAAATACACAAAAACCTGATGGTTCTAATTAATTAATTGTAATCTGTTATTTACATCTAAGATAGACCCATTGGCAAATTTGTTTTAACATGTACAGATTAATATCAGTCATTACTACAAAAACTAAACCAACTTGGAAATCCAATCTCACCGAGTCCTGATATGTAATCCTAGAGCTATGATTATGAAGAATTATAAAGTGAACAACATATAGAAGTCATGAGTTTTCTTTTTATATTAATCAGCTCGTTGACAAAACAATAATATAATGTCAATACATTTATTTTCACCAATTCCATATAATAAATACCAGGCTGACCATCAACATGTTCTGTGTTCATACAGATACACTGCTGATCAGATCCAGCCCAATTTGTATACTCGACCCATCAGATCATCATTGGAATGTATAACATTTTACAGTATTAATGAAAAATAAATAAAATCTTGAAAACGTTGCAGAAAAAGAAGAAGATACAATTACATTAAAAATGTATTTGGCATAGCTAATCGGGCGTAGCTAATCTACTTTTCAGCGTTATATACCCCTTCAGTAGGCCTACAGTACAGATTATATAGCTGCTGCAAACAAACTGTACCAAATCATCTAATAATATGTCTTGTATTAAGTTCCAATTCACTCAACCGTATGTAAACACATGTGATTACATAACAAGTCATAACGACCCTGTGCCGGACAAACAAAGGGTTTAGATTAGCCTTGGGCCATGCAAGTGACAGCATTTTGAACCTTTGACTGTCCAGCCTGTGATGGGACCTGTCACAAGCACAGGGTCTCCTTTCAAACATTGAGCATAAACCAGATACAGTATAAAGACTAGTTTTGTCTAATAAAAAGCATTCAATATATCGTATAACTAAATGAATACAATGATAGCCATGCCAAACAAATGTCCTAATTGAAGCTGACTGACCCCCCCTCCATTTTGAGGAATATGAATCACAATGCCACATGTTGGAAATCGTGATAAATTATTCATCGTCCATTCACTTAAATGTATATGCATTCCATATAATCGTTCCTCTATTATCTATTCTATCTACTTATCATTATTCTAATACCTTTCCAATTGAGAATATGCTAGTGCAAAAAAAATCTTTTAACGTAAACAGAACCATTACCTGCAGGTGCTTGATGCTTTGTTGTCTGTGGAACCTTTAATCTCATTGGTCAATTCAGTTCAAAGGTTACCATATTAGCCAATCGCTGTTAGGGTTTGATCTAAAAATATAATCGAGGGAGAAGTCATTACTTGGAAAAAAACTCGTTTACGGAAAGTGCCGACGGTTCCCGATTGTGATTGAATTTGACATGTAACGAGCCATTTGATTGGCGCATATTTTTTATTGCACGAATAGAAACAGCTTTCTTATGAGCAAATTGCAAAACATGTGAGGATGACATCCATTACCAAGGTTGTGACAAAAGTTGTGAACGCAGTTCCAGGGAAACAATTTGGGGTTTTTCGATTCCTTCCATTTATGTTCCTGGGAGGTGCAACATTAGAATATGTAATGATCCATTGGACAGTGGGGTCAACTAATTTTTGTAAGCAGACGTTACAAGCAAAACATAATTGGGTACTGTACTGAGGCCTACTGAGTAACCTGCCTCCAGATATAACCTCCATTACCTCTTCTGACTGCTTAAGCTGTCCCTAAACAAAAAACAATTATAACTCCAATACATATTCCCTTTCACTTTCTTTTATCTTTTCTTCTCTTGGCCTAGCAACTACTATCACATGACATGATCTTCAAATAGATGAAATAGGAGCTTGCAGCAGTCCATCACTTGACACCTTCAAGAAGGCAATCAGTGATACTCCCTTTGTTAGGCCATAGACTATGTCAGCATATTTTTAACTTCACCCTCCCCCGTCCCCTTCTGAGTGAGTGACCCCCGTCCCCTGTCATCATAGTTCACCTACCCGAATACACTAAGAGTTGATATGACCAACACCGAATCAGAACTCTTTTTAAATACAGCTCAGTTGGAGTGNCCCCCCCACCCCCTCCCTCACACCCCAACTCAAAGTCCATAATAGATCCGCTATTTTGTACAACAGGAGCTATCAACATCGTAGAGGTTCCATAAAATATGCCCTTGTAATGGGCAGTAGCAGGTCTAAACTTATAGACATTTCTTAGCTCACCAAATACTCTCTCATCACACTTTTCTTTCTTTCCTCTCTCTCTCCCTTATGCATGCACCAGTCCGCACTTTATCATTTCTATCTCGGTCACCACACAATACCTTTTAACATGCACAGACGCGCACGCTGCACATAATACTCGAAAGAGGGTGATGCAGAATATATAGATAGTTAGGTGGTCATTACTATGTAGATGTAGAACAGTACCGAGTACAGAAGCCTGAGTTTCCTCTGGCCCTGACACCAGACAAGACATTTTGACAGATGGATAAAGCCAGATGAAACTCGGGCTAGGGTGGCAGTTACTCGTTGGCAATTGTATTACAGAAATAAAGTAAATAACATCACTTAAGGTCAAAGGATCTTATTTCAACAAAACCCAATAAATACTGTATAAAACAAAAATTGACCGATTTTTGTATATGCTCACCTGTCACTGGATAAGAATATTATAGTCGGTTATATATTATATTTTTTTCAATTTAAAAAGTTTGACATTAGAATTGATGACTTTTTGTGTACAAATCACAGGTGTTTGGCACACTGATATGTGTAGATATACTATACAGTACATAATTGGTCATATTAGTGTGTTTAGCAGTACTAGTGAACACCTCTGGAATAAATGTACCAATTATTTATAACACAGAATTAGATTCTATGTGTATCAGTGTGATATTTAATTCACTTGATAATGTTGAAAGGGTGACACCCTTTTTGGCTCCTAGATTTTAAAGAACTTTGTGTGTTTTTATTTCACTTTAATCTCCATTTTAAAATTGTTACTGCGATCAGATAACTGACACTAACTGTTACCAGAATGCAGGATTATTACCTATATACGCTGTTGTGCCCAACCTGTTAATTATATATAATTAGCTAGCGATAAGTCAGGGTGAGGATGAACAAGATACAAGATGCAAGAAACTTTATTTAACGTCGCATATATCAAACAGAGAAACATTAGCCCTATTTTTGTGACAAACATGATAAAAAGCAAACAGAAAACAACAAAAAAAGCTATACACTATCACAGAAAGCTAGCACATAATCAGCAAATAAAACATACAATAACATAGCAGCATATAATTAGATATCACAGGCACTAAATTTAAAGAACTATAGTTATAATATAAAGATGAAAAGAGATAATAGTGAACACCATATCAATTCACACAGGTGTTGCTTTATATTGAAGGGTTAAAACACTTCAAGTGTAATGTACATACATGCTAATATAGCAAAAGGGTAAAAATTGACATAATATACACTAATATAGTGTAAATAAATTAGGACGACAAGGTCTAGTAAGTGAAAGATATTGAGCTATAATGATGATTAGAAGAGAGGGCTAGAAACTATGCTGCCAGTTATTGGTATATAAAAGTGCCATGCAAAACAGAAGTTAAGCTAAATAGGTAGGTAAATAAATAGAAAAATAAAGTAATAAAGACTAAAACACTGAAAAACATTAAAACTCTAAACACAGGTACAGATACGACATGAGCAAACACTGAAGTTGTTAGTACACCACTAATATACACAAATTATGGGTAACAGGTTGTTTCGCCCTAAATCCTGAACGCCCTAGAATGTTTCGCCCTTTTTTTTTTATTTATTTGTACGCTTATATAATAATTAATATTTAAATACATCAACTAAACTTATTGATAATTTTCCACATTTGTGTTACGTAGGTATATTTCATGTAAAAAAATGCGCAACTGTGTGAGTTCGGAGTCGGCTTTTCACAGCTGCCATTTGTCACATTCGCTTAAAAACAATACAAACACATTTTTGTTTATAAAATTGATTTTGATGATATGGAAGACTAAGAAGACTTAATTTGTGACTTAAAATTGAAAGAAAATACCTAACAATGTTCGCCCTAAATTTTTTGTTTCGCTTCATCCATTATTATTCCTAAAAAGGAGGTTAGGTTAGGGCTGTGTAACAAGAGAGGAAAAATACACAGCCATACCAGGATCTAAATCTGGGACCTTCGACTTCCAGACCACAGGCTTGTCAAATTTTATCAGTAGATAGATCCTATACAGTCCTATATAGTAAAGAATATCCCCCTCCCCCAAATACAAATACAAAATTACTCTTGGACTATAAAAACGTACTAATAACATTTCAGACACCTGTGTCTATACAGTCGCTCAAACCAAATCAACTGTGAGCTACATATACCTAAAGATCAATGCAGTCCAGTTCTGCTTCATTCAAATTCCTCCCCTCTTTTTGTTAAATCTTCACCCTCAAAGACACACAAGACCTAAGTTGGTATGTTTCATTGGGTGCTAAATGCAAAGCCAAGTAACACGAGAGAGTAAAATGCACAGCCAGACCAGGATTTGAACCTACTAGGACACCTTAGTCCGACACGTGTAGTCCTTATTGATTGTGCTACCTGCAGCTAGTCGCCAGCAATCCATGCAGTCCACTTTAGTCTGTTCTAATACAGGGCTATAAGGAGGAGAACCCAAATCAGATCCATACCAAAAATAGTTCCAAATAACTTGAGTACCTACTTTTAGTTTTCATATAGCAGGGATTATCTCCCCTTTAAAAGATTTTTTTAAAAGGAGATGCTTACTTTGTTTTAAACTGAATAATTTTCACAACAAAAAAAAGTTGAAAAAGTTTAAATATATTAACTGTGAATGTTTAATTTTACTATGATGTAGACTTAGAATACATACATGTTGCCAATGCCTTTTTTTGCATACTGTACAGATTATAAATGTATTATTTAATAACAGCAGGAGACATGTTTCAATCCCAGTAACATGTATTTGTTTATGTTGTTAAAAATGGCACATGTAAGGACTAAACCTGGGATAATCCTGGAGGGGGCCATCGGGCCATTGACCCCTCAAAACTGAAATTGACTGCTCCATAATCCAATTTTCTTTCAATTTTACATAGAATAGCCTCTTGCTGAAATGGCCCACTTCTTTTAAATTCAAGGATTTTCCTGCTAAACCTTCAGCTGTGGACAATAATGGGAATATCAATGTATGCTGATGAACGTTCGTGAAACATTAGGCCTGTTAATATATTAACTGTCTTTTATTGGAAATACACCTGATACAGATTTTACATATTTGTTGTCTTGCAGATAATACGTTCAAGAAAAGACAAGCTGAAAAACAAGCCATTACAGAATTGATGGAAAGTGGAGAACTTACATTGGCCTTTCTAGTTGAACGACAAAGACAAGAATGAGTCTGTGCTAATTAACTGAGGTCTAAATCTGTTTTGTGATTGCTTAATAACTTAAAGACAAATATGCCTTATGGTATTTCTACAACACAGTACTTTACTGCTTTGGCATCATTTCTAGCTGCCGGAATTGCTGGTTCGTCAATTGTCTTCCATATGTATAAGCCCCTTGAGGTAAGTCAATATTTCGGCATCAACACTTAACACTTTATAGACCGTTCAGTGTCCTCAAAATTCTTGCATCATGTCTGTAATATGAAATTATTGTCATTGAAAAGACCAAATGTTTTGAAAGTTGTGTTTGCTATCTTTTGCTTTTAATTGTTTCATGGGTTCATGGCCCGGGTTCTCTTAAAAGTCTCGTAAATAAAGAAGGTGTAGCATGGAAATGGTTTTATATACAATACATGGCAGATGCTCCTCTTGATCAACATCAGCAGCTAAATATACTATGTATACACTTGTATTTCTATATTTAGACACTTCTGTGATAATGTAAAGTTGTCTGTAAGTACTATACCCCGGGTAATTTGATTGGTTGTATCAAGTAGTATGTTTGCATACACTTCAATACCAAATCTTATGTTGTCAATAGATAATGGATTGTCTGTTTTTATTTATTTATTTTTGCAGGGCATTGAGAAACAAGTTGAAGAAGAGAAAGAGAAGCTCAGGGAAGAGTTTACCAAATATTGTGAAAAAAAGGCAGGAAAATGAAAGACCAAGCTCAAATACAATTGTTTTTAGTCTGTATCAATATATAAAATCATAATGGAAAGTTTAGAGACTATGATATAATGTTTATGGACGAATGATACTTATGTGTGTTAAATATTAGCATTTATGAATTAAAATTAAAGAAAAAACTTCTTTTATTTTTATTTTATGTTAAAGTTTTTACATTTTTTTGCAATGATTTTAACTGAAAGGTCAGTGAATCAGGTACATCTAATAGTTTTTGTATTGCTTTATAGCCCATTGACAATTTTAAATTTTTATTCATGATCAGGAGAAAATGAGAAACTTCATATTTTTTTTATTAAAAACAGTTGCTTCCCTTTGATACACATGAAAGGGGAGCACACAAGAGGAGTTGCTTCCCTTTGATAAACCAGTGAACGATATAATTACGAGTTCAAAACGCTATAGAAGAAGCTTTCGTTGATGCACTAGTGATTAATCGGTAGCAATTATTTCAAGTTAACATTCTGTATAAGTTTTTCCATTTGATACGCATGTTGCATGCGAGTACTGCGTCTAGGGTTCTATCTAATCGGCTGATCTACTAGCAAATGCATGGTTATTGTAAGAATATTTTTAAGATATCCCTCATTGTCATGTCAAAAATCTCTCCGAAAAAAATCAATATTGATATTCACAAAATTGAATATAAGTTTGGGGGTTTAGATATATAATAAATTGATCCCGCCCCCCCCCCCCCCCCCCCCAAAAAAAAACCCGTGTAAAATTACCCTAAACACCTTAGTACACTTCTTTAAAACGAAGAGATTGAGTTGTTCGTAGACATTTATAATATGAATCTGATATGGAATGAATTCCAAACTTACAAGTGTACGAGTATGACCTACAAAAATATTACACAGGAATCGGTTGAACCACTCGGAATTAAACGACGAATAGATACCACAACTTACATGAAATGAAAACAACGAAAACGGACTTAGCAGATTCCAAACTACAAATAGCAAGATTTATCAAATATAAATTAATTTTAGCTGTGATTTCCTTCCATTATCTCTCAACAATAGCAGGGAATGGGTCAGCAACGAAAAGTAGACATTGGTGTCTCTGAGCTATAGATACCAGGTTATTGTGACGACCGCGTGAACTATTGAACAGCTTTAGGTGGTAGAAAACCCTGGCTTATATGCACATCCAGGAACCCCTGGTAATGAATCCGTAATTAGTGAGCTTGTCATTTGAGGAGCGTATCACCATGAATTACATGAAAGCAAAGCTAGCTTGTATTGGGATATCTTGTACAGTGTATGAGACACTTCTATATGTATTTTATATTACAATGAAATACAGGATCGACATTACTCCTTGAATAAATGTTAACTTTGCATACCTTAATAAGACTGGTATGATGTCACTACTTCAAGTCGTGAATAGTCGGCACTTTTGTGCATTGTGACGTGGCCAGTTTTGTCATAATGAAAGGAATCAGGGTTGTCTTTTTTTCGAGTTTTGGAAGATGAATTCGATGCTTGAATTCTCCGAAATTCTTAAACACATTCAAAGCTCGTGTAGTCTTGCCTGGTTAAATAAGCTCGATGGATACCAGAAAGCTGGCGTGACCTCACGTGTCATTATTGGCTGATTTACGGGAAATCTAATGTATAATGGGGGCGACGTTACGCACGATGTTGTGACACATTGTGTAATGTATATGACGCCGTTTTGATATTTGACGTCGCTTTTATACGTTTTATCATATTTGGCATTTCCCCATTGTACGCTACCGTGCGGACAAAGAAAAATGATCAACATGAGCTGATAAACTCTTTAATTTCGTAATTGTTGTGAAAAATAAATAAAGTTTAAAAAATGGCCGGAATTATGAGGGGAAGATATAGATGTGGGGGTGTGTTTAAAGATTTGTAATGATGCATCAAACTTAACTCGAAATAATGAAATGGCCTCACCATTTCTACTGATGTTGGCACTTTAAATATTGCGCAACTTTACTCCCGTTACGTTGCCAAAGTGGAACATTTTACGCTAACTGGAAAGGGTAATGCGATTTTTGACACATGCGTTAGGTAACGCAAGTGTCTAGGGGATCGCTCATACTACGAAAGTTGCTTAACGTGGATCTGCATATTCTACACCCACGCCATCTATGACTATATATGGACTTTCTGTCCTTATATGGTAGCTGATATCTCCTTATATGGATTTCATTCATTCACATTTGATTCATATGCAAATATTTTTGGCAGCGACCCCTAGCATTTTCATTCATACCGTAGTGACGCCATATTGTGGTTCGCCAACTTATAGGCAGAGAAAGCATTCACTTCGATACTTTTTTAACTAACCAAATGTATGTGAAAAATACTACAATGCGTGTATATTGTGAGTATACAATGAATAAATCATATTCTGATTCATGTTTTGACGATGCTGTGCTTGCTGAAATTGTGCTTCCCAAACTCTTCCCCGCAGCGGATGGTTACCTCTGACCTACTTACTGTAGTGTTCCTACCTAACTACAGTCCACAGTTCCCGTCACAATGTTTGGGTCACTAACGTTTTTCTTTATATCACAAAAAATACGGCTGCAAATAAGCCTGATATTGTACCACTTGAATACGACTATTCTTTCCGGCAGAATTAAGAAAGTCACTCCAACGTGCTCTGTCCATTTCAGTATATAGTCACAGAATAAATCGACAGGACCAATACATTAACACAAAAGAACTGTAAAGCTAACCATGCTTTGATAACTTTAGCTACTCGTCAAACAGCAAGCAGCCGAGCTGGCTGGATGTAGCTGAAGGTCATCGCCGCGGTTTACCTGTATTTCTGCAAAACCTTATCCCCTTAGTAGAACATTGGACTAACCTGATCAGCCGGATTTGAATGAAGTCTGTCTATTTGGAGGGTCTAACCATATTTGTGAGTTAGCGCAAAGCTTTATCTCCCTCAGATGTAATGTTAGACTCACCCAATCAGTCAGATATTAGATGATTTTGTGCCGCTTTAGTAACACAAGTGATATTAAAAGAAGTACTAGTAGAGACGTATAAATTGTAATATATACGTATTTGGTAATACACATAATATTTGATAATATCAAATATATATGAATTGTTTACAGATAGTGAACGGCAAAAGATGGAGTGCGATATTTACTCTGTGAAACATGAACATCAAAAAGATATTTTATCAGTACTAACACGGACTTGGATCTAATTCCGTGGTACTAATGAAACATGATAGGGTGTGTTCAAGACAGGGATTAAAGACATGTTTGTTACAAACTTGTTACACATTTATTCAATTTAATAACGCAGTGTTTCTATATTTACTGTTTGTATGTTTTGAAAATATATCTTTGCTATATTATAGGAGATTTTTTGTACTTAGAGTGGAACCTACTTATTATGATGTCGCTTATTATAATTCTTTTCCTATGTACCGATTTTATCCTATAACTAAGAAAAACTAATCGTTTATTATGATATGGTCAAAGGTTGGATCCCGTTATTACAATATTTTTTTTCTGCCGTGAATTGATTTTATAAGATAAAAACTCAGGTAAGTTGGCGGTGTTTGACACCAGGACATTTGAACAATAGGTCGAGCCAACTGTACATCGCCCGAGGTGATCATGCAACAGCTCATTCCACGAATACCAACTCTGAAAAATTCAAAAGAAGGTGTTTATATAGGAAATCCTTTGAAGTTTAGTTATAGCCTGTTTCAACTAAGAATGTCAACTCATTTTGTGGTTATGATACTAAAGTCAATAATAAAATGGATAGAAAGTTTTTATTCATACATATAATAACTGTAATACACATTTAATACAGCACTAAGTAATAGAAAATAATCATTAAATATTGATATTTACATTATATGAAAAATAAAATCCTTAATACAAGCCACATTGATACTAATGTCAGCAATAAAATAAAGTTTCTATTCATACATATAACAGTAATACACATTTAATACAGCACTAAAGGATAATTATTAAACATGAATATAAACAGTAAACCACTAAATGAAGCTGAAGTTTCTAGCACAAATCACATTCTCTATATATATCACTTAAGTCTCTAGCACAAAACACTCTATCCCAGATGCAGAAGCTGTGATGCTGAGTCGGCGTAGGTCATCAGGTCGATAGTTCCAGTCTGATAACGGTCTTTTAGGGTGTCCAAGCGTCTGTCGATGTTGGCGTATCTCTTCTTTCGGGGTTGAGTAGTGCCTCCTGCATCTCTCTTGATTCGGATGTCATTCACGGTCTGTATGTCCTTAAACGTCTGGATGATGGTGTAGATGTTGGGGTGGGCATGCAGTACTCTTTTCTTCAGTTTTCCGTGCCAAGCTTCCAGATCGCTGGTAGTCCGAGGTCCTTCTGTTGAGAAGTGGTTCCAGGTTGGTCGGTCTCCTTTTACCCATTGCTCTGTGACGTAGTCTGTGAAAAGCAGCACGGGATGTGGTATGTCAGCATCATCAGCACCTTCAAGGGTTTGGAACCAGACGTCTTATATGCGGTCTAAGGGGATGAGTGGAAGAACAGCAGCTCGGAGGACAAGTAGTGTGACGTCATCGTTCTCACGGTACAGTGTCTGGAGTCCGGTTGACTTGGCCTTTCGCCAAATACATTGAGTGTAATGGAAAAAAACAGCCTTTTATCTTGATTCCAGGGACGACACTGCGGATGGCGTTGTGTGCTGCTACCTCAAAATCGACGAAGGCTGTTGTGGGTCGGAATGGAATCTGGAAGTTTGCCATGTGCTCCTGTAGTAGCGTGAAGAAACGGTTGTAGATAGCCTGGCTCTTTCCGGGAAGTAGTGCATATGCAACTGGGGTCATGATTCCTTCAATCTGTACGTGAATGCTGTAAATCTGGTAAAATATAGTAGGACAGGTGTAGAAGGTGCCGTCACTGAAGATTACATCGGAGGCTGCAAGTTCGGCCAGGTTCTCTGATGTAGCGAATGCAATCATTCTGTTGTTCTGTTCACCGTCGTCGAAGAGGAGAAATGGTTCGCCTGTAGATGTTTCTGTCCATCTACCATCCAAGGTGATGTCGGTCAAGGTCTTTGGTAGCACACAATAACAGATAAAGTCACACAAGTTCACACAAATCTGAAAATAAGTACAAGTTTTATATGACAATAATTATAAGAGAAATCACACAAGTCTGAAGGTACAAGTTTAACTAAAACGATGACAAATTCTGAATACAAAATTCACATTCACTGAGTAAAGAATGTTTCCAAGTACAGAGCGAAATATGATAATTCTCCAAAGTGTGCTGCTGTTTTATACATTACCCATTTAACAGCTTGGGATCGGAACTCGTAATATTATTGATTCTTTTGCAATTATTAGCAGCTTAGTTATCAGAAGAACAGCTTGGGATCGGAACAATAAATACTAATTATTATTTTGCAATTATTAGCAGCTATTGATTATCTGATTAGTTATCAGAAGTTGATTTACCTGTACACTTTACTGCAATAGACTATAACTCACTATCATCACAACTGACCACCTATGTAAACATATGATTTTAAGCAGAGTTGGTATTCGGGGTAGACCCCCATGCAACTGTCCACTCCCGGTAACATTTTCACACCTTGCTTCACCCCCGTCGGTGGAAAACGAAAGATCAACCATCGCTTTCTAGTCATAACAAAACATGTGCGGTAATCAATGGCTCCGTTAACCTACCGACATTTTCTGACACAAATTCTGATAAGAAAACGAGTATGCCTTCCATTAATATTAACGGTTGCTTTGACACGTCATGTGAGGAAATCATGCCGATTCAATGAAAATATTACTCCAGAAGGAAGCCGTATGTTTTTATTATCATTTAAGCAATGGTTTCTCTAATCTCTATTGCATTACAAGTTGATTTCCCCGTGTCTACGTTGAAAAGTGTCAAAATCGGGGCATGCCATCCTAACACCAATGGTGCCGGAAATCGATCCAAAGTAAACGTTATTGTCGTAAACAACTGACGACTACTGCTATATTTACAATATACACCATTTTCGTTGAAAATATCATTTGATTATTGTTAAAAAAAGAAATATTTTGTGTTTATAGTTGTTATTGTTTCTATTCAATTTGACTTAACCGCATGACTTGCGAGGCATGTGATTGTCACGTGATCGTAATTTACATAGCACGTCAAAATATTGTGACGCTTATAATTATGGGCCAAAATGTAACGCAACTTCTTGGTGCAAAATAAGTAAATCATGACTATATATATCACTTCTTTCATCTTATTGACTGTTACATTACGATATCGTTAGCTAGGACGATAATGTAGTTCTTATAGTTCTTGCTCGAAGTTATTTGAAAGTGAAAGTAGAATTTACATACTGATCATTACGACGACAAAATGAAATCTTCTTGAATTTTTACAACAAGCTGATATTAATGACAATTAACAAATGATTTCAATTATTACTTCATCAATTTGTATTAATATTTTATCAGCTTTCCACATTCTCACTTCCGGTTCAGACAACCTAAAAACGGCCGAACACAGCGTAATCGTTTTTTTGTAATATATAGTTTATTATATTATTTTTGCTCTGGCAAATAGAATATCATAATTAGCCGGTTCCACTGTGCTGTTGTTATTTATTTCTAAGGGAATTGCGGACTCCTGTGCTGCAATGCAGGACAATGCACTTTCCAAATACATTTCGAATGTTACGATTGGTCAGGTAATAATATGTTTTTAACAGAGGAAATATTTTGGGCATAAGTTTATTGAATTGTCGGGGGCTTGAAATCCCTGAGCACTCATCACTCCGATGCCCGATTGGCATATTACAGTACTATGCCGAGTGCATCATCGAATATCTTGACGTGTGAACTGAATACTTTTGTAAAGATTGCGTGGCAAGGTACGTACTCTGAATCGGTGAATAATGTTAATTTGTTCCGACATAGACAGTGTGCAATATAAATGAAACTCCAGAATGATATCATGAATCACCCCCAAGCTTGTATAAAGCCAATATATAGTCCACGTCTTTGACGCACTGTGATCACATTGATGTTGAAGTCAATATATTATGTTTTGGGTTCATTGCGTGCGTAGCAAGCTTATCTGATTTTGATATTTTCATTTCTTGTGTACTGATTCTGTAACTGTTTGTGTATAACACTGCCCGCGCAATATCTGTCCCCTCTCCTCCAACATTTTCATAACTGTTGACACTTCCCCAGCATCAATTAAAGGGACATCACGTGAAAAGGCGTTTTTTTTTTGTTAATGAATGTATGTATTGTATGCACTTCCACTTATGTTACCACGCTATCCCCATATTCATAGTCCGTTCCAAATGTCCAGTTTGACCACTTGAATTGTTCGGGAAAGCCCTGCTCAAAATAGCGCCGATAACGTCACCTGACTAGGCAGTAAACACAAGTGGTGCGAGCGAGATGAAACGGTTTCCAAAGGGGCCCCCAGAGAGGGGCCGTCAGGCAACTGCAACTTCTTACCGCACTATGAAACCAAGTTATATGATTTCTAAGTCCGTATTCAAACTTATTGAACAGTAATTATTCATCATTAGAAGTTAATTGCACACTTGCCAATATTCAGAATTTAAATTTATTTAGCTTTAAACATAGATTTGTTGCCAATAGAATTAAACAAGGGATGGGGCACAAGTTTTTACAATTTATCACAGCCTTCTCCCGTCATACATTTACAATTAAATGTGAACAATAATAATAGGCATAAACATATAGTAGATATATTTAAATATATATTGAATTTAGTACCGGAATGTGGCCGGTACAGATGGTACGGGGCTAAACACCTTCCCTACACCAAGGGACAAACCTTTCTGATTTTTTTTTTATATGTTGCCGGAGCAGAGGAGGCCGGGTATTCATATTAGTACTAATTTAAATCTTTCATGTAAAAACAAAAATAATCGTTTAACTCAGCAATATAATTAAATCATACCATTTTATTGAACCCGGTAATATTATAAATTATGTAAATCCACGGACTTCGATAACACTTATCTCGGTGACCCAGAAAATACGCCGTGGGCCATCACAACAGTTATCCCTTGGAGGGCCTCATGGAAAAATCAAACTAACCAGTCACTTATCCCTTCCTTTCTCATAAACCACTGTATAATTATAGAAACACAAAGTAAACTCTCTCCAATATATGCCCATTAACATATTAAACTAAGTTCATCTGTGTTCAAACTCAGACAAAGATACTAGCGAGCTTAATAGTTTTAGATATTTATTCATAACATAAACAGCGCTAGCATTTCTGTCGATTCCATTTCGGCTTAACCGGCTATCCGGAAGAATACATGCACCATACTAACTGCTACGGCAGTTATTTTCTCCTTTGAATACTGCCCACCTGCAATAATGATTCCGCAACGTACTCCTTGCGCTATCTTTTGACCATTTGGCAACTTTTCGTTTCGTAGCTGACACGGTACAACACTTTTCTTTTGCTTACTTCACACGGCCAGTCATTTTGTTTACCAAGCAATGGTGTGCTATGCGCATGCGCTAGTAGAGGGAAATCCCTGAACAAAACGTTGGTCAGACAGGTAGAAAAACCGATGATTTTCTTTGATTTAATCATTTTTATGAATCTATTTCAGCCAAATCCGATCGTTATTTTCCATAAGGATTCTCACTTGATATGTTTATGTAGTATTTGAAAAAAAAGACAAAAAATAAAGTTACTTCACCGTGATGCCACTTTAAATTGGTCAGCGAACCATGATAGAGACGTTTGTATCTGTTAGGTCAGTGGTCCGTAGTAGTAACAGGGTACACGTGTTCAAGTTTTTAATCCGAGAATCTTTTTCTTGCATGATGGATAAACAGGTATATTTTCTGGTGAAAATTGAAATACATGTAAAAATATACAATATATATATATATATATATATATATATATTAATGATTCATTCCACTGTGGTATTTTACTTTAAAAAATGCAAGTTGGGAAAGTACAAGGTGGCTAACCAAGATAGGTATCTAACTTAATTTTGTGCAACATTATATGGTTCAGATTACATGTGTAGCAAAATAAAGTAGAATGGTAACACCTGTCTGGAAAATCTGGCTCCGCCCCTGGTCAGTTCTAAATAAATAAAATAAAACCGTTGAACATGGAAATAGCATGACTAATAAAAATGACAGTTAGATATTATATAAAATAATAAGTTTTGTAACAATAAGAACCAAAACATTTAATAATGTATTTTTTCTTGTATTTCAGGCAGCACATGAACATTTTGAAGATGTGAATAAATCCAAAGAGGCTGCAATTATCAAAAACAACTGGATTGGAACTGAATATATTGTTATCTGCAATACAGATTTAACATGTGATCATTAAATGGACTGCATGATTGCCAGACATCGTATACATGCTGTGCAGTTGTGACCCAATATGGATTCAAAAGTGTCCAGCAAAGCCATTTTATCACATATTTTTTTTTAGATACACTGGGAATACACGATATCTCATCAAAACTCAAAAGTTTCCTTGATGTAGAACTCCCCTCTAGTTGAGACCATAGCTCCCTCACATATCCTCCCCACCTAGTCACTTTCTTAATTGGTTGGTGCATTTTGCAACAGGTCATGGGACCCCTTTATGGGTATCGAGCCTCGTATTGGTATGTCCTGGAATCAGAACTTGACCATTAACATAATCATACTAAGAGGTGTATACTGACATATGACATATAGAAAAATCCTAGCTGACCTAAAGACATTTGTGACACACGTGCACTGCTTATGGTCTGTAGGAAATATATGTTTCACCCTCTACCAATAGGCACTAATGATATGTTGCAACAGTCATATAATTATTCATTCGGAAGTCAACTCTATTTTTATGGCAGAAGCAGAGCCCAAAGCTTCTTGAAGCAGTACTTGTTGTTGTTCCTCGGAGGGAAAATACATTTCAAACTATTGCCAACACAGACATTAGATAAGAGTAAATATTCGTTCAAATTATTTTCAGGAAATTTAAATGGTGTTTATCCTGCATCTCAACTGACACTTTTGTGTTCGTTTTTCCTAAAATGTTATATACACGTACATGTATATAACTATGGAAATATTGCAACATCAAAAAAGCATGTGTCTGGAGTACTTTCAGTACTTTGATTTCATTATTGATCCAATAACAGAAGTGAAAAGTGTTTCATTCTATTCAGACAAGACACATTCTTATTAGGACAAAACTATTTCATATTTCGTTATTTACTATTATACTTAATTAAAGTTTCAATTAATGCAAAACGTACGTCAAAAACAACAACCGGACAAATTTCGGAGTTTTTAATTTTGCCTGTCTTTTCAGATTGATAATTTTCTTTGTATGGAAATTTCGACAAAGACGTATCACAAATATAACTTTATATATCCCAAATATCTGACAATATCCTCCTGTCATCACGAAAGATTCATACTCAGCGTCCTTCATGGCAAGCGTTATATTCTGTTCATAGCGGTTTGTGACGTCATTTCTGCCTCCGTAAATCTTGTTTTTAAATCCCTGCACTCATTTGGCGCGAATTCATTGAACTTCTTTGAAAATCTTTCCCCGTAGATGTTACACGAGTTATTGTGACGTTTTCAAAGTTGTTCAGATGTACTATCGATAATTACCATCAGATGTATGATATGACATCAAGTTCTGAAAACCTATTCAGTAATACAGCGATACTTTTAGCAGGCGCCATGAGTTTAAGCGGCGTCCTCAACATCAACGTCAGGTTACATATACTTAGCCTCTGTGTGATTTTGTGACGTCATATCATTGTTTATATGACGTCACTGTCACACAAAAATTGACTTCATACTGGCTCCCAGGATCGTTTGACCGGAGGCAGGCCTACCCAATACTGCTCAAGGCGAAAACGGTAACAGGGAAAATAGGTCTGAATATCATCAACGACACGTCAGAAGACTGACATTCCGAAAGCGAAACCTGCATGAGTACTGTCCTTCGTTTATTGTGAGTTAGAATGTTGTGTAATTCATTTTGTAGACGTCATTTTCGTTTCACATCAAACTCATCAAGGCGTTTCATGTTCGTGTAATTTTTCAACCAACTGAACGGCTACAGTATAACACACCATATATACACCATATGGTGGGGAAATATTCATCTCGTTATAACACACAATATATTTTGGAAGGTTTACCTTGTTACAACGCATCATAGATAGTGAGGAAAAGTGAACCTCATTTTAACGAACGATTTTTTTTAAGGTTGACCTAGTTTCCACACCCCATACAATGGGGAAAGGTTAACTCATTGAGACACACCATATAGTGAGGAACTATTTATCTTGTTAACACAAACAAATATATTTAAACAATTACTGGTTGTCTGGATGTAATTATTGTTGATATAATTACATCCAAACAACCAGGTATTTTTTATATTTACATTTTTCCTTTTTTAAGACATGTTCCTACAAAAACCATTTGCCCTGCCTCAAAATACATTTCAGGCGGCCATTTTGTTTGTTTACATATTCCTACACCTAAAACAGGCAGTTGTACTTATAGTCGAGCAGTTGTTATTATAGCCTATATAATTACACTTGCCCTCTAACACTGTTGTAATGGGACGGCGCGGGGGCAAATGTAAATATAGTTACATGTCTATAGTGGTGTATGTTTAATCTTGCAACCTCTCATCTTACGGTTGAAAAAATATGCATTGGAGATTTTGAAAGTATTCGGCAAAACAGGTTTTAAACTAAAAAATAACAAACAAAAAACATCGTTGTTATTTTAACAATTCGATACCTCAATCTTATAAAGACCGTATATATAACAACCCGGACGTAACACAAATGCGACAGAAAGCAACGTTTAACTTAAAAATGACCTTATCGTCCTATATTATGTACCGGTAATTATTATTAGTGCACCACTATCTTTGTTGACACTGTCCCTGTTTTTATCGGACCAGTCGACTGATTATTGATTCATGGGCCATGCTCAACAGTTTTCAGTCAAAAGCTGTTAGAGCTCCTGAACGCTAGAGGTAAAATTGCAAAAAAAGGTGTCAGTTCTGAATTCCTGTCTTATTCTGGGATTGGATTCATGCAAATTGACAGTTATACACTGTATCTATCTATCTATCTATCTACTATCTATCTATCTATATGTTATACTCCACAGAGACCAAAATGGCTTTAATGCGGAGGGGTATGACTCCTGTATAACTGTATAACTGTATGTCCTGGGTATGTATAGGTCAGGATAGTTCCACCCGAGATGTTTTCAAATTGATTTGTCCCTATTTTTATTTTCCAATACTGTAAAATGCATCGGAAGATTTGAATTGTATGGAAAACTCCAGTAGAAAAGGACCTATACACATACTTTATGATAGTGACCACGGTGGTTCATGTAATACAATCTTTACCTCCGTTTTATTTTTACAGTTTGCTACAAAGTTTATTCCAAGAGTTTGAATGAAATCTTAATCCGGGGTGATAAATCGTTCTAGCCTACAGGACTGAGAAATCGCTAACCGGAGGGGGAAATCAACAGCTATTGTATAACGAGATCTCATTCGGGTGAGGAATCTTGCTGAGGATAAGAAACCGATCGTGGCGTAACAAACGTCCTTTAATTACCACTTGTAAACCTACAGATACTAACACGTGTCTCATGATTGACTCCACACTGATATGATGAATATAAAATTAACCTAGTTCCATATATTATCATATCGTATAATATCCACGGATTGAACGTTCCATAATTTTGATTCAAGAATTGCTTTAACATGCGTGCCATTTAGAGATTTGATCAAACCGAGGCGTCTTCGTCCATCCAGGCTTGCGTACGTGTCGCGCCCTGTCTCATTTTTATTTTGCTCTCTATAACTTTCCTGTAGAAGATGAGTAAACTCGCTGTATTCCGAGTTGTGAGTCACAAACCGTAAGTGTATTGGAAGGTGTGCTATAAGTCTTTATCAGCATACGTCACAGATCACATGTCCGGTCACATTTCAGATAAGAGCTAGAGTTACCCATGTTATATATCTTAAATACTGCTATAACTTGGACTAACTACACTCGTAATGGTTTACACACATTGACGACAGCAGTGAAGGTAAATATGATTTATATTAATGTTTATAGTAATTTTAGAGTAAAAGAATAATCGAAGTTATTTCCCAGTCCGGATGATGGTGGCACGCGAATCCTTTTCGTGTACCGGGATTTCGTTGGGTACTTAAGATATAGAGAGCAAACAGGACACAGGTTACCGGACCCCACTGTTATCACTTATTTCGATGAGAGGTCAGGACTAACCATTCAGAAATAGTACTGTAATACTTATACTACTGTATGAATATACTACCTGCCCATATTGTCTCGGAATTGTGTACACGTGAATGATAATTATAAATATATGTGCAGTGGCGGATCCAGAGGGGTTTTTTGGGCTTCAGGAAACCCCCCCACCCTGAGATTTTTCTTTAAAAACCATGTATTTTTACCATTTTCCTCAATTTTTCCCCACATGGAAACCCCCCCAGGAAATTTGGAACCCCCCCTAGATAGGTCTCTGGATCCGCCACTGATGTGGACCTGCTGTTACACCTCCTCTCCTTTATACATATATGTTAATGAACTGGCTAGCTAGTTACGCTACCCAGCTGACAACTCTCTATGGTGTTGTCTAGCTGCGATAACGTAGCTTTCTGACGACGAGAGATTTATATAACAGCCATTAGTACTAAGTGCTGTCGTTAATTTTAACAGCTACATACATACTACCTCTCCGCCTTATTGTCAATATGTAAATTAATGATGTTCATAAACTTGTCTAGTCAGCATCATCCTAGCTCTATCAAACGTCAGTCACATCGAAATTATAGAAGATTCATAAATTCCTCACCTAGCTGTAGATTAGTATTCTGAGTCCCATCATAGAACATGTACCATTGATGTTCATAAGGTATATGTTTAGATTTGGAGTTTTCCTCAAATAAGGATATGCAGGGGCGTAGCTAGCCCTATTGTTGGGAGTAGAAGTGGGTCCAGGGCAGGGCTTTGTTAGGGGACAAGTGAGTGCAACAAGCAGCGGTTTTTGTTCCGGTTGAACGTTTGATGGAGGCAAGCATATAGGTCTATCTATTTTGAAAAATGCATCATAAGGAGAATGGGAAGGGATGTACAGGCAAATTTGAAGAGGTCGTTATAATTATTTCCAATACCAGGATTGCGAGATTACTTTTCACTTTCCGGGCAAATAGTATATTAGAAAAAACAACAACCTTGAGTTAACATTCCACAACTACAGTACAAAATATACCACTCGGAGGTGAAGCACGATACCTCATCCAGGTCCACTGTGCATAATAAATACACCTGAGTTGATCAGCTAACAAAATATCGATATACGAATATGCTTTTAAAGATCAGTACACAAGCACTTGTATCATCAAATGAAACATCAATTTAATTTATAATCATCAACCACACCGGAAGTCATCTAGGAAATAGTCATTGGCGAGTTTATGGGGTAACATTAATACACACGTATTTGTAACGAGATATTAACACGCGTCTGCTGACACAAAGGGAATCAGGATATATGTGTTTAATTATCAACTGTTTTATCGTATGTGTGTTATCGTGAAAAGAAATAATTTGTAACGATAACATAAATTATGAAGGTAACCCAATATCTTTTTACTGTTAAATTTGATTTTTGATGTCCTACATGTAATATAATATGTACCTGCATACGTTGACGACGGGAAATAATCGATACCAAGTTTCGTTACTATGACGAGCGATACCTAACCGATTGTCTTTCAACAAGAGACTGTTATATGGCGTATTAGCAAAATATCTTAAACAGTATAAATATAGAATACGTTCGAATGTCATTGTAATTTGCATGTGTGCTGAAGTGGTGTGGTCTATTTTTAACAGGACATATTAATATTCAGATAGAATGTACTCTGAGATCGTAAATCTGAAGTAATTTTAATGACATCATTACAATTGTGACGTCATAACCATAACATTGGAGAATCCTGGCTGATATTGGCTTTCGGCTGTTTTTTCATTGAAAATTAACCTTAAAAAAATTCAATATGTATTTATTGTCAAACTTTTATGGAAAAAGCAATTAAAAGTCTTAAACTGTCTTCTGTTCAATAGAGTTTATGCTTATAATTCTGAACAGGCTTGCAAAAAATACCCCACATCTTAACGCACTAACGTCCGTAATTCAATTTGCCTGCAACCCTAATCAAATACATTGGGCGTGTGTGTAAACTCCATTATGAACTCCAGTATGATGAGGTAGCATTGTGCGTGTGTGGAAACTCAGGTATGTTTTATGTATCATTAGGCTTGTGAAATATCTAGCATTTGGCGTGTGTGGAAACTGAAGTATGTTTTGTGTAGTTTTTGACGTGTAGGTAACCTACGCATGTTTTAGGTTGTAAGTTAAAGGTGTAATATTGTGTGTGTGCTTTCTTACTTTTAGTGTTTTTACATGATAATCGTGGCCAAACACTTAGTTGTTAATATCATTTATATTTGTGATCTAAATGCCCATTGAAATTGTTATAACATTTATGTTGCAGATGATCACGTAGACTGGATAGAACACTAACAGACAAGTTATCTTCAATATTCAATCAGGACTTGTGCGTTCTATAGAATAATACACATCGTACACCATTATGGGTAAAGCTGCACAGTTTCTGCTGCTGACATGGAAGAACTGGACGATACAGAAGCGTAAGAAGGCCGTGACGATTTTTGAGATAATTCTACCCGTGGGTTTCGCAGCTCTCCTGGTGGTGATCCGTTCTCTGGTGAAAACAGAGCTTATTTCTACCGATACAATATGGCCGCCGTTTCCTTTGATGGAAAACGCTACATCCAAGAGAACAGAAATCCTCTTCGCACCTAACCAGACTGCTATTATAAATCTGATGATGGACATTTCTCAAAACGTCGGCCCTAACTTTACTGGTTAGTATGTTAAATAATGTGTTTGATTTATTTGAAGATACTCTTGCCATTATTTCGATATGTACTATAGGACACGTCACATGTGTCGCCTTGGTGACGCCGTACCTTCTGTCCAAAATAAATGAGAGAAAAAACAATATGAGAGGTTCTTTCTGTTTCCGCTAATTTGGGACACCAGATAGACAAAGAATATTAATTTACTTATTTTACCATGCATACTCAAGGTTTTTCTTTCTTTTTCATTTCCTTTTAGATTTTGTGTAATACATGAACGTGGTATACTATTTCAGGGTGGTGTCCCACATAATGACCCAGGTTTTTCTTCTTTTTCCATTTCGTTTTAGATTTAGTGTTATACATGAACGTGGTATAACTTTTCAGCGCGGTGTCCCACATAATGACCCAGGTTTTTCTTCCTTTTTCATTTCGTTTTAGATTTAGTGTTATACATGAACGTGGTATAACCTTTCAGCGTGGTGTCCCACATAATGACCCCATCGTTAATGTATGGACGTCGGATAGTGGGAAAATGACTATGATATAACTTTAAAACAATTTTGCTTTGTGAGAAGTATTATTAAATGTTTAAGGGGTTTGTATTAACAGTATTATTGGGGGTTGAGATGATCAAATCAGGATATGTCCACATGTGGTTACGGGAAGGATAATGAAGTCTGGTCGAAACAACTGACTCATCTTTAAAATGTTCGATTGAGTGGAGATAGACTGAAAGAGGAGATAAATATATATATAGTTAGTTTTTTTCTGACTAACGATAAAAAGCACATACAAATACATGTTTATTGAAGTTTATGATTTGAATAGTGTATATATTCTAACACACAAAGGCACTAAATAACAAAGTGTTTACATCCAGTGTTATGGCAAAAAATCCTCTTGTGACTTTAATTTATCCATTCATAAATTATTATTGATTGTGGAAAGGTGACATTCTTCATATAACTCTGTTTATACAATATTGAATTGTGTAAACATGGACACAGTGCACGTGATTGTGTATCCCGCTCTACACAGACACTTTTATTGTGCCTACCCTGACCCCTGTCGAGTGATAAAACTTCCCAGCTTTATCGAGATATAGGTTGTAAAACTTACACAACCGTCACTGGAGCACATGTCTCAAACGTGAGTGAACCCGTGATAACACCCGCCATTAGCTGCTAAACAAATCACGTGATACAACATATTCACAATCATTACATCATCGTCTATGATTTTACTTCACATGATCAACTAACTTATTTCGCAATATCAGAGTGGAATTATTGACGGGAATACACAATTCCTAGTTTTTGCCAGCATGGAAATATAACCCAACTACAGATGATATATTTGTTAGAAAATAGAATGGCGTTTATCACATGTATACGTCGGGGATGCATTTTCACATAATTCGAAGTATCTATAATATAGATAAGTATATTGTCATTGTGACGTAACAGTATATAACATATCGATACAGTTAACTGAATGTATATCTTAAAACCAATGTGGTATCTGTAAATAAAATATAGTACAAGAAATCGGTCCAAAACATTTCACTGCGTTATCTTGCATATGTAAGACCACAGAATAATCTTTTTATCACGTTGTCTCTATTTAAATGATCCGAAACCAACATTGATAAGCTGTTCCCATGGCAACACGTGCATTTGTTATATACACGTGCCTGTCTCCCCCCTTCTTTACTCTTTCTCTGTGCTGTGTCCCACTAAGCACTCTGGGTCAGCCCGGGATTTTAGTTAATCTTTTTTCTGTTATACTGTTTCGTGTCCCACTTAGCATTCTACAGGTAGCTCCAAAAACAACCTGAGCGTTAGAGAGGTTACTTGATATGGTAGGTTACTATAGTAAGTTAGTAACTATGGTAGGTTATTATAGTAACCTATAACATATAGAAGATAGACATTAGATGTCTGCATTGTCTTTTTTTTTTTTTTTTTTTTTTTTTTTTTTTTAAAGACGTAATAAAAACAAAACAAAATAAAACATAGAATGATATAAGTATGCGACAATTTGTAGAACCATACTGGAGAGGAATGTACATGTACGACAATTCATAATAATGTGAACCGGGACATATGTATATACATGTATTACAATTCGTAGTTCCAAACTAATAGGGATATTGTCTTTATATAATTATCCGAAGCGTCTTACCTGCTTAGAGGAAACATAAGAAGACTGAATTTAAACTTGTATTGCAGTGCGAGGTTACGACACGGCAAAGGAGATCGAGGACTATCACGCGACTAACGACAAAAATATCTGGGCTGCGGTGGTGTTCAACTCCACGGCAGACTACCGGACAGTTTTACCCCCAAGTGTCCAGTACGACCTGAGTGTATCCAAACGGACCAATGACGAAAGGTGGCGCACGGAAAACTCTTACCCATTCTTTCGGACTCCTTGGTTCCGCAATGACGCTGACGACGGTGGAGAGCCGTGTGAGTCACATTACTTGTACCAATTAAAACCAATACATTCCTATGATAATACTCCAAATCTACATTATATTATAAAACTTATTAAAATGTTCTTACAAATATATTGCTATCAAAGTCGGAAAGACACTAGTCATTTGTTTTTACTTTGAAATATATGTCGGCGTCAATACACTATCAGTGTATGAACGACGTCATTTCTGACATTTCAAACTTCAATTTTTTAGTAAGTTCAAACTATCAACTGAATACTATATGTGTCGTTCCACACTGGGTCCTCCCACATGGCACTAACGTGTCAGGTGTCGCACTGCGATGTACATTTCGCACACAGTCTAGAAGGTCAATTTGGTTACTATTAATAAATATCTTATCTTTTGAGTAAAGTTTAAATCAATATAAATGTAGACGAACGTGGCGTGCATTGAGAGCATAAATCGTTAACAACATATGTTTGAGGACATGTGTACTTGTCCCTTGCTGAGTGTTGTAAATTTAGTGGGTGTGGCCACTCGGTTGTTTCTAACCCGTTGGCGAACACAAGGGCATTAACTGAAGTTGACAGTCCAGGAAATGTCTAAACTCGTCAGTATCTATTTTAAATCGATCCCATGCCTTGTAATGGAGCAAGCCCAGTGTGAATCACACCGGCGATTTTAGCACATTGGTCCGCATCCATAAATAGGGTTGAAGTATGAAATATTTCTGTTGACTTCATGCACAGCTTGAAGTTTAACTCTGCCTAAAATGTCGTTAAATTATCAAGTTCACGAAGCAAGCGCAATCGAAATCTGAATTGACCGCCATGTTGGAACGTTCGTCTCTATTCCGATATAGGTCGGACATCTAAATATGGGTGTCATGACCCAATATGGAAATTGTAGTAAACATGGCGGCATCAGTAGTAATACTATATTTGGCTATGCAGGCCACATATAGAAAGGATAATTGATATATCATCACGCATGATCTGTCATGGCGATCGTTTCTATTCCCCCCCCCCCCTCCTCCAAGACAGATTTAGTTAATTTCGTGTAAGAGTTTTTTTTTCATTGGTAAGGATTCGATTTTTCAACAATTATGCAATATTTTGATAGCATTATACTCATATGAGGCGTGAATTATATATAGTCTTATAGATTAGCATTTTTGATTTTGCTCCATCAGTTGACAAAGGACCGCTTCGTAGCTCTGACGACGCAATATATATATATATATCCACTGCAGAATTGAGAGGCGACTAATGAGGGCATTCCGTAGGAAATTGAGATTTTTCACATTTACCGGGCCAGATTCCCACATGCACATTTTCCACGTTTTTGATATCTCGTTCCTTCTTTCTGGTGCTTATCTCTCGTTGACTCACTTTATGTGATAGTGCATCTTGCGCAAGAACATGTCCTCTACATCAGCGTTCCTTGTCCGCGATGCTCTCAGCTTAATTGCTGCCTTCGACTGTCTTTAGCCGAGGGGACTATTGGTTTTATATAATAGCTATATTTTTAATTATAGTATATAATAATAATAATAATAATAATAAACTACATTTATTGAGGATACAAAACCTGTTTAGCAAAGCTAATCTTCCACAGGGTACTCTGTTAGTAAAATTGGTTAGTTAAAAGACAAAATAGTATCACAGCAAATAAATGTACATAAAATAATTGTTGGTCTTACTAAAACAGCCATTCATATCACAGTTATTTCATAATTTAAACGGTCGTTCAATACAATTACAATAAAATTATCACAGAAGCAACGAAACATATTCCGTGCTTAACCCATTATGGTTTTCATTAAAAGACAAATTGTCTAATTTACATATATATGCTAATGTAGCAAAAGCTAAAAATTGACAGAATACACGCTAATATAGCGAAAATAAAACAATTCAAAGCTGTATCTAAAAAGTATAATAGTAAAAATAAAAGACAATTAAACCGCATTCTTAATGTTACCAATCATATTTTGTTTGATTTTGTCAAGGAGGAAGAGAGTCGTACTTCAACCAGTAAATTATTCCAAATCTGGCTCCCTTGTACCAAAAAGTGTTTGGAATAAAATGTGGTACAGTGTTTGGGTACCTTGACAGAGTTTTGGGATGCTGATCTAGTATATCTGTTGGTAGACAAATTAAATTGATTAGAAAGATATCCTGGAACTAGATTATTTATACATTTGTACACCATAACACCTCTTTTGAATTTCAAATATTCGCCAATTGGTAACCACCCTAATGAAGAAAACATTTCTACTGATAGTGTATCAAATGGAGCATCCAACAGTAATCTTGCAGCTTGTTTCTGCGCGTTTGACTGTTTTTGAAGAAGATTTAAAGAGCATCCGCTCCATACTGTGCTACTGTACATGAAGTGGGGAAAAATATATGCATGAAAAAAATTAAGTCTAGCTGAAGTGGTAAATATTGACGGATGCGTCGAAGTAAACCCAAACCACTGTTAATCTTTGAAACAACAGATGTTTTGTTATCTGACCAAGATAAACTGTTGTCAATTTTTACACCATATATATTTATATCAGTTCTATCTTCTTGTAATATGATGTATATGTACATGTAACTGTTATGTTTCACTGTGTCTTGATAAAAAGAAAAATTCTCAACAACGAGTCTTTAGTACTTTCATCTCTTCTAGGAGATTCTTCAGACTGTTCATTGAAGTATAGTTGTGACGTCATCAACTATGACGTCACATAATAGTTAGCTATAGCGACGTCCGCTATTATGTGACGTCATAGTTTATGTTGTTGTAGATAATGAATTGGCGTTGTAAATGACGGATCTATTGTGTCCTCAGACTATCGTGAGACCGGCTTCCTGTTGCTACAGTATTTGGTGGACAGGGCCATTATCGACCAACAGGCCCCGGGAAACAATCTGTCCACATTTGAGTTTGAGATGCAGAGGATGCCCTACCCGCCCGTGGTGAAGGACTTCCTCCTCCCTACTCTCCAGGGCAACCTCCCACTTTTCCTCATGCTTGGGTTTATTCTGTCGTCCCTGCAGACCATCAAGAACATACTATACGAGAAAGAGCGACGACTGAAGGTATCTACTTCTTAATGAATTAGACGCGACTCGAGGGGGAGGCTATCTCACACGGATCCACAAAATGTTTTCCACTCACAGCGATTGTCGTGTGGAAAACCTCTCCCTTATCACTTTATCATAATCGAGTACATTTGAAATAACAACTTGTTACTTCCAGTATTGAGCTTCATGTCTATCTGCCAGACTGATACTTTTAGTTATGTATCTTTATTTCACAAATAAGAATGATACGAGACAAATAAGAATGATACCAGACTCTTTGATACGAACGTGTTCGATAGAGGAAACAGCAACGTCTACTTATTAATAAAACGACTAAAGATGTAAGAAAATAAATATAAAAATAGTTCAGCATATATATATGAAGAAGCCCTAGAAGGCAGAAAGGCCTAGCGGACGATCTGAAAAAAATGTTTTTATTCTATATTTTCCTTCGCAAGGACTTATTTATTTATTATCTACTATATATATATATATCGTTAAACTTTGTCTAAAATAACTTTCTTTAATGCGAACTATTAAGGCAAATGATAATCCCAGATTCTGTAGCGTGTTCCGACATTGGTTGCGACAGGTTCAGCCCGTTCCCTTCACACTTGTTTGCTTGTAGTTTTTATTATTACAGGTTTAGTTTCTTTGTTAATCATTCATCATTGGGTTGATTTACAGGAGGCGATGAAGCTGATGGGTTTGAGCTCGACCGTCTACTGGTTGTCATGGTTTTTCAAAGCCCTGGTCTACCTCGTCATCGCTTGTGCTATCTACACCATTTTGTTTGCAGTCAAAATTGGCGACAAGGGTAGCGTCCTCAACAATTCTGACCCCTCATTGGTCTTCGTGTTCCTGATCTGTTACAGTACCTCCATCATCGCCTTCTGTTTCATGATCAGCACCTTCTTCAACAAAGGTAAGACTCTCGTGAAATCTGATGTCACCCAGTAAACTTTTTGTATTTCACTTGTTCGTGTTTCATTATTCCCGCAGTTCGCGTCTCTTATATATAATCCCAAAGTTGACATTTACTGTGTTCCCTTGACTGACATTACCCAATTCACCAGTTTCTACATTCTTGAAATAAATGTCTTTGAATAGCGTCTCGAAGTTAGCGTTTCTTGTGTTTTCTCTAGCAGAGCAGTTAATTCCTTTACTGTTAGTGTCCCCTTCTTTACCGAGTGTAACTTTTTGTTCGTGTGTTGGTCACCGAAGCACACATATTGAATGTCCTGTTTTTGTTGTAGCCAACACTGGTGCTAATGTCGGAGGGATACTCTACTTCCTGTTGTACTTTCCATACTTTTTCCTCGCCAACTATTATGAGACTATGTCTCGAAGTGAGAAGTTGGCGACATGTCTGATATTTAATACAGGAATGGCACTGGGAGTCAACACCATCGGGATATACGAGGGAACAGGTACGTCATATCCGGTTGAAGCAAACAGTTTTGAATTCACTTGTAAAAAAAATGATTTATTTACTTACCAAAGACATTGACGAGATGTACTCGAAGCTATTATTGTAAAGGTAAGTGTGTATGATAGCTAACCCGTAACTTACAATGTAGCCCATCGATGTATTCAAGGAAATGTTCTCTTGATTGTCAAAATTAAACCAAACCAAACCAAATCTTGATTGTCAGTTCAAATCAATAAACTGTCTTTCATGGCTGTTATATCGGTTGTATATATTTAGTAAGGAACGATAAACAGGGGCTAATGTGACCTAGAGCTATGTCTTTAACAGTTATGTAGCAGCACGTAAGATGCTTCAGAGTGATATGTAACTTTAATTACCTTATCACTGTTACCAATTACTACATACAAACGAAGCCACTGGCAAAAGTCAAACACACTGCATCGTTTGATTGTCTCCAAGTTTGCATTACTCCTGTTGATATAGCTTTACGGCCGTACACACCACACACATTTTACGTGAAGATTAATGGTCCTGATTGGTCTTGTTAACAAATTCGTAGGAGCCTATCGAGTCGTCTTGTGATGTAGCTTTACAGCCGTAAACAATGTGAATATGGGTCCTTTTACATGTCACAATTTATCATGACTCGCAAATAAGCTCTTACGTGTCTGCGCGAACAGAACTAAAATTGTGTTGTATTGTATTGTTTATTAGCTTTAAGCATTGCAGCTCATAGGCATATTATAACAACATTTATACATTGATACCAATGAAATGAAATAATCCGATAGAAGAATATGGATATGACATCACCGTGTACACGATTTATGAAAAAACATTCTAGACTGACAGTATCGACAAGGAAGTATTATCATGTACAGGAAAATATTACCACTACATTTGTAAGTACAATGACGTACATTGTTACTAAAGCTGATACAAAATTATCCCTCTGAGACAGGGAAATACAATGGGTCAACTATTTTATTAGTTTTGAACATTTTGTATCAAAATTTGTTTTGATATCATGGCCGTGAAACCCAATATTTACGTTTCGTTTTGACGTTTATTTATAACACGTTTATATTATAAAACTGTAATAAAAATCATATACTGTACAATATACAAACAACATATATGATTTACGCTAGTTCCACCTATACGTATGCATGTATGCACGTGTAATCAAGAACACAAGCACGCGCCTACGCACGGAAACGCGACGTTACACACGCCATCCGGATCGGATTTGTCCCACATCCTAATACTTTTTCCATTGACAATCACGGATATCGTTACAAACAAGGAGCCGGTTGTGTAAGCGTGGCTCACGTGATTAATATGTAAACATATTTACAGATGTATATATACAGAGTGTGGTAAAAACACTATGTGTGTCTAGATTTCTGGATCATGCAATCGTAACCGGAACAAGAGAAGGGTGTTTGACAAAATGACGCGTATTGATATTGTGGTTCAAACAATGACTAGTATTCCCTAGTATTCCTTGATGGAATGATCACGTGTTTGTCTTAAGAATGTCTCTTTCTATGGTGAATGCATATTCTTCATTATTGTAATGGCATTAAGTACAAACTTCATGTTTCTTGTGAGATGATGTGCATGGACGTTCTTAATCTAGATAGTGATCCGGGTGTTTTAGTTGAATCGCATATGGTTGATTTTGCTGGTTATTTCGGCGTGTTTTCCTGTGAATAATCACTGAACCGTTTCTGTTATATAATAAACAATTATTTGGCTAAGATTGTTTTGAATGAATAGATGAACATATTGTTAATAACGTACCTAAATATTAATTCTGACGATAATATCTAACTCATTATAGAGGCAAAAAACCCCGGAAAATCCTTTTTTCGACAAAATGAAATCTCTGGCATACAAAAAAAGGAAAACATAGAAAAATAAAACACAATCGAATGAAGTACATTCAAAATATTACCTGTTAGAGGGGGCAGCCAAACACTTTTTGATATTGAAAACAGTGTGTTTACCTAAGGTAAAGAAAAGTAATGAAGAAACCATTAGAAAACAGGAAGATATCTGAAATGAATATCAAATATTTCAAGAACAATATTTTTTTTCCTTATAATAATATTGGGGATGTTGATCTAAAAACTTTGTTAAATACTGATGGCTATACTGTTCCTTGACTTAACCAGACAGAATATGTTATTTGAGAGGGTAACATTTCTATCAATATAGCTTTACTTCCTTTAATTGGTATGAAAAATACAAAAAAAAATGAAATGATTTAACAATTGATTTTTAATTGTTTTTGTGGAAAAAAGAGCAAATTTATAGAAAGACCACTTGCTTATTTATGTATGAATGCTAAACTATTAGTGACATAAAGACAAGGAATAAATACACATCAAGGGAGACAAACACAAGCAGTTGTGAAAAATATGGAGTGAAATTTCTTTACTATATATAAAATCAAATCAGGATAAATTAATGGAAGATTAAAAAAAACAACTTTTCATAAATAAATAGATAAGGAACAGACAGACCTTTTTGCAGGAATAGAGCCTAATACTAGACTAATTTACGATATCAATGTGTATGTGAAAGAAAAAGAGATTCCTGGTATATTTTCAATTACAGGTTTCGAAAAGGCTTTTATCTGTGTTAGTTGAGAATTCCTCAGTAACACTCTGGATATTTTTGTCACATTTTGGGCTGATGAACTGCAAGCCTATAAAAGCTTTGTATGTCAATGTGTTCACATCTGTTAATCAAATAGAAAATTTCATTTTTGTTTTCGAATTAAGAAAGGCTGTCGCCAAGACCACCCAATGACTGCATGTATGTTGTTAGATTAAGAGGTATTAAGGATATCAACAGTATCTACTTTATTACTTGATTATGCAACTGATACAATTTGTTTTGCCTTAAGTATCGAGTTTTATGTGGACCTGCTCTAAATACCCAAACTTAGTTTTGGTAAAAAAACAAACTAATTAAGCTCAAGTTTCAAAAATGTTCAGAAATGGAACAGAAGGATTTATTAAGTCCTTTCTCACTTTAACATCTTTTGATTTCGTTGTGTAGCATAGATTGTTTTTTTGAAAACTAATAGCAAAACACTTATTCCCCTTGATTTGATGAATATAAAAATAGAGATGTACTGCTGTTTAATGACAGTAAACAACAAACACAGACAATTAACTACTGTGATATTTATATTTTGGTTTTGTTATTTTATGACCGCGGCTCTATATAGACATTTGTACCGACTCGAAATTAGAGGCATAGTGTAAACCAGATATAGAATTGCAATTAAAATTGAGATAAATGCAGATCGAATAACTTATAGAAATTAAAAAGGGCTCATGAAATATAATAAAGATTAAGTGGACACTGGTTTTCCCACAGTTCACTGTTCAACATAAACGGTCAAATGATATCAATATTTGAAAATTAAAGAAAATAATCAGATGAACACACTTGGAACAACGATATGCTTCATTCCCCCCGATTTTCCCAAACTAATTAAGCAATGAGATAGCAAATAATATTTATAACTTTATAAACTTACTTACGTCCTCTAAAGCTTTACATTTTATTTTTATTTATTTTATGTACGATATCCAAATCATTATCAAAATGGTGGTCTTTTTGCGATATACAATTAATTTTACCGAAGAACAGTTTATTATCAAACTGCTCAATATTATCCAACCGGGCATCTTTTCCTGCCTTTTTGCCCAATATTGAAACTGCTTTTACTTCATGCTCGGAGTAGAAATCAGGCCCAGTGATTTTGCCTCGAAATTTGTCTAACGTGAGAAATTTTACAAAGAAACACGATTTCCAGTGTATAAGCTATAATGTCTATACAATGTTAAAAGTTATGCGAGATCTTACCAGATATGTATATATCTTTCTAGATATGATAATTCATTTAACTTTGATATACAAAGTGTATTATACAATGTATGGTATATCCGATATTTCACATACTAAATAATGTACTTATGCATTTGATAAATACCAGGTAGTGTTACTATCTTGCCATGGATACATGCTAATTCACCCTGTCATAAACCTCGGCAATTTACTTGTCGCCATGTGAGTTGTCATATTCTTCGTCAGCATTCATTCATTTGTTTATAATTATTTTTCGTAAATGAGAGGCATCGACATAAAACCAATGACATCCGATATGTAACAAACCTAGGACACACGGCACGTGACAACCGAGGACACCCGATACATGAACCTCACTTGACCCTATTACTTACAGACGACACCCGGAACTTCTAATTACTAACATAACAGAACGGTCTTTGATTTATTTTGCGGCTTCAACGGAAGGAAGATGAGTGCTAGTTTGCGAGAGTAATGACATCAGCGGACTTATGACCATTAAGCAGAAATTGAATAGTCGACTATTATTCTGAATTGAGACGTGAAACAGGCGGTATACGTACATAAATAAAGGTTCATAAATGTGCAAGATTCGGAACTTCAACACAAATTAATTACTGAATCCAATAAAACACAACGCAAAATAAGAAATTGTTGTAAATAAATATAAATAATTATTTCTTGATAAACCTAAGGATCCCTGTCCCACTTCCCTGTCGGGTTCGTATATCCCCCCCCCCCTCTTAATTTAATGTTTGATATAACAGTTGTGTTAGGACACTTCCATTGACCAAATAAGTCAGCCAGTTAGAGCGATAGCACAACATTTTGAAACCTAAGGATAGAATCACGGCCTAGCCTTGCTCCCAGAAAAAGAAACAGTTTCAAAAGATTAGTTTCAGTCCTTTAAAAGTCTATGGATGAGAGCAAGCAATTATTTGTTTATTAAAATATACAAAAAAAATATCATTGGGAAATATATCTTAATATTTGTACAAAAAAATAAATCGTGTGAACATTATTTTGAACTTATAAGAAGTTGACTTAACAATAAATAAATCATGAATACAAAGAATTGTAAAAATTGTAGTTAACTTTAATTGACTCTCCTAATCAGAATTCTAGATCCAGGTACTATGCTCACATAAACGGCGTCTTTAGTGATCATTGGAGTTTTGCTTGTTTAATTTCTCCAGATAATAAGATAAAACTTCAGATCTGAATATGTATTACACAATCACCGAGGAAGATAGGCTGGCATCCAATTGTGTTTTATATTCGGTTTTTAATTTAAAACGCCATATCAATTCAGTTTTCGGAGGTTAGTGCCTTGGCACATTGCCACACTTAGCCTTAAATAAAGCTAAGTTACCATATGACAGTCTTATTCAATTTGTAATATAGTTCCATTACTTTATTATGTTCGCTACCTTTTTACAACTAAATCCTGTTATCACCATGATAGGCGATGGGGCGAGATGGACCAATTTCTATAAGCCTGCCACCGTGGACGACAACTTTTCCCTCCTGGATTCCATGATAATGTTACTGGCGGATAGTGTCCTATACCTACTGGTTACGTGGTACGTGGACAATGTCCATCCTGGGGAGTACGGGGTACCCCAGCCATGGTACTTCCCCGTCTCGGTACGTAACATTCAGCCAACAACGGAGGATGCTTTAATTGTTACTTCTCCTTGTTACATCTCCTTGTTACTTCTCCTGTAACTTTTCATTGATATTCTACTTGTTGCTTCTCCTGTTACTACTCTTTGAAATTCCCCTTGTTACTTCTAACAAACCTTTTCTCATGAAGTCTAAAACAATAAAGTGATTTGCCTTATGAAAATACGCCTCTTTGACATTGTTATAAACAAAACTAATAACACTACCGTCTGTATCCATAGAAAACATACTGGTGTGGTGCAAGGCCCCCCTCAGAAAACTACAACCACGAAGAGCTCCCCTCTGTCACCAACCCAGAGAAATTCGAGAGAGACCCCAGTGGCTTACGAGTCGGTATCAAGATAAGCGGCCTAAGGAAGGTAAGGAACGCGCCTTTAATTTGTTATGATTTTTATCGTTCATGAATGTTCTGTATCACTGAACTATAGCTGGTTTTGTAGTTTTGGAAGACAGCTGAGTTTTGTTATAGTGATCATGAATTTTACGATATTGTTAGTTTCATGTTAGAAATATTCGATGACACCCTAAGCTTATTGCAATATTTTTGTATTCAGGTGTTCGGTTCCGGGACAGGAAAGAAGGTGGCGGTCACCAACACAACTCTTAACATGTATGACGGACAGATCACAGCCCTGCTAGGACACAACGGAGCAGGCAAGACAACCACAATGTCTATGCTGACAGGTAATACACATGAAACATCGTTTGCTTGTTTTATCACTCTTAATACTCTAATATTCCACGACTGTAAGTATTATAACATAATATACGCAATTGTAAACATTATAATGCAATTGAATTCCACCGCCAGGTTTCATACCTCCCACCAAGGGGACGGCGACTGTTAACGGATACGATATCTGTACCGACATTTTGCACGTGAGACAGAGCCTGGGAATGTGTCCACAGCACAATATCTTATTCGACACCTTGACCGTCCAGGAACATCTTGAGTTCTTTGCCCAGGTGAGTCTACAGCATGACCGCCCAGTCTTTTTTCGTGTAATTTTAACACAACGATTTCCATTATAACCTCGTTAACTGCTCTGGCATTGATCTCTGTCAGTAGAAAGAATCACCACTTTCTAATTAGAATGTCATTTTTTCACTTGATCGACGCCCAAGTCTGTTTCTGTAAAGAAAACTGTTCAAACCTTAGTTTGTAGTTCCTTCTTTATGGAATTGTAGACCAGATAAGATATTGAATATCAATAGAAATATGACCAGTGTTGTTATTTTGTAAATAAAAAGTGTTTTTAACTTCGTCTCATATAACTAAGTATTCGTTCTATTGTAGTTAAAAGGAAGTGAGAAACGTATGATCCGCCAGGAAGTTGATGACATGATCAGCATACTCGAGCTGGAACCGAAAAGACACAGTTTTTCCGTCACCCTCTCCGGAGGACAAAAGCGGAAGTTATCGGTTGGAATCGCCCTGATTTCTGGATCAAAGGTACCCATAGAACCACATTATCTCCCTTTTCTATCCGATAACTAAATGCAATCAATCCATTCCAATATTGTTGAATACAGGCGTGTCTTGACCCTATTTATGTGTAGAACATAGTAAAGATGTTTAACCGTTTCTGCCTAGGTGGTCATCCTGGATGAGCCTACCTCCGGTATGGACCCTGCCGCTCGGCGACAAATTTGGGACATCCTGCAAAAGTTCCGTCAGGGCAGGACGATCGTACTGAGTACGCATTTCATGGACGAAGCTGACCTCCTGGGGGACAGAATTGCTATCATGGCGGAGGGCGTTGTAAAGTGTTGTGGCTCCTCGCTCTTCCTCAAGAAACTCTACGGTAGGACATGATTTACGCTACTGTTGAGGATTCGTTTACAGACTCAATGGCATTATGGTTCCATATAGAGTTTCTGTGATATGAATTCCCATATCAAACAAATTAAGTGATATATGTTTAGTAGGTAAAGCGTTTAGATACAAACCTCATATACATCAATGTCAATCAATGTGTAATTGAACTTGTCTTGCTCTGTATGGTCCATTGTTAGTGGGAAAAGACAACATTTCTGGTGGGTGTACAAACACACACTTATCATGGCTTGCTGACGCATGAGTAACGTCCGTTTTCTCCAAAAACAAATGTTATGTGGAATTTATGTACAAGGACTGTACATAAAACATGCCTAGAATTACTTAAAATAACATTAACCAAGAAACACTGGTCAACAAAACCTATTTTCATCATCCTTTCTCTAACGCAACCATCTGATCACCTTTTATTAGACGTTGAATGGAATGTCAATAAACAAGCTTTGGATCACACTGATTTTCTATATGAAGCTTCAACATAGTCCTACTTCTATTTGACACACATAAATCGAACCTAATAAGCTGAATAAAGATTCCTTTGAAACCCATCTTGAACACCTTTGCATTTTGTGAAATTGCGAAATTGTTCCGCTGTCTTTGTTCCGGTTACATCTATCAATCATTTCAAATCATCGCCGACTCTCAGAAAATTTAACACAGTCTGTTATCGTTTCTTAGTCCGTGACCCTGTGACTTCTTTCCTCCAGGCGCAGGATATCATCTTGTAGTGGTTAAGACTAAAGACTGTAACGTGGACGAATTGACCAAAATGATCCAAACGCTAATCCCAACAGCCGTTCTGGAGAGCCAGATCAGCGCCGAACTCTCCTACCTTCTCCCCTTCGATCAGTCAGCCAAGTTCGAGGAACTGTTTGAGCACATAGAAAAGAAGTCGGTTGAACTTGGCATATCCAGCTTTGGTACATCGGCGACGACGATGGAAGAAGTGTTTCTTAAGTAAATATGGTTCCATCTCAAAAGTGAAATCTTAAGAATCATAACCATACATTGTATGGTGATTACTGGATTTTTTTTATTCAGTTGAAAATGTTTTGTTTTTTTCAATGTCATGTAATGAAATTCCCCATGTGCATGTATGCGGATTGGTTGAATATGAAATATGACAAAGTTGTTTATTGTTTAACTTATCAATTGTCCGTTAAATGACTGTAGGGTAATTGTTAGTCTTACTCAAAATTCTGAATGAAACGCATACGTAGGAACAAGTTGATAGCATATATTGAAACCGGTATATAAACGAAATTACAATAAAATTTTGACGATTTGTACAGAGTTGGCGAAAGCAGCAAAGAGCAGGACGAGGACGATTCCACAGAGGCTTCCCCACTGAGCAATGGTATCTTTAACCCAAGCTATTTGCACAAGGGCGATGAAAATGGATATGGCAGCGCGAATCATGTAGGGCCAGAGGACGTGACCACCCTCAACCTTAAAAATGTACCCACAGACAACGGCCCAAGCGTCGACAGGTTTGTCGGTAAGTCACAGACCTATAGTAAGAGGATTCATGTTTTTATCATCAGTATAGTATCTAGGTTAATCATGGACATTCATTATTGCCAATATCGTAAGTGTGGCTGGTATTCGTTTCTAAACGTCTTCCCAAAGGTTTGTGAATTCTTTTTAACGGCCGGTCCCCTCTTTTAACGCTTGAACCAAGTTTGTTTTCGAGTTACCTGCATTCGCCATCGATATGTTTTGCACATAACGAAAATGTCTTTACTTTTATAAATCAAGATTTATTGATTTTATAACCTTTTCTAATATCTAATTAACAATTTGTATACATGTACATTTGACAACCAATCAGATTTGAAAACAAATGTTACGTGTATAAGTCACCGTTATATTAATACCACTGTTTACATCACCAATGATAATACAATAGCTGAACTCATACTTAAAAACGTATATTAAAACGTGAAAATATCTTTTTTTGCTGTCTTTTTGAAAAACTGAACAATTTTCACATGTACTAAAGATTTAAACAATGTGACATTCCTACGTCAACCACAGGATGTAGTATTATTATATGAAAAGTAGCATATTTCATTTCAAAATATTTCGGGAAATGGGCAATAGACAAAGCATTCACAAGCCCTCTTCCTGTGTGTACGTTTCAAATACATACATACATATATACATACATACATGTACAAACATGCACGCATATAAATAAATACATACATACATACATACATACATACATACATACATACATACATACATACATACATACATACATACATACATACACAAACATGCACGCACATACATACATACATGTACATACACATGCATACATATATATATACCATTCAAACTCTGTCCTTATATCTCAGAACACAAACACAGTAGCATAGTAGCATATAAATGCTATATGTGTATGTTAATTAGCCCACACTATCGCTCAAAACTCTGTATGTAAAACATTACTTTATTGTTGCATGTATTTATGGGTACATTTCAAGAATGTTTGAAATAACGACGGCGAGAATGCTAATAATGACAATGTACAATGACATGAAATAAGCATTCGGATACTGATTCCTTTTACATACATTCTGTTTTCTTACGTTTTTCTGTTAATTACTGTGATTTCATTTCTTAAACGATTCACATTTATTTATACAATATCAAGTCCATATATAACGTATATCTTGACATTACTGATATTGACATTAGTTTAAGAGTTCATGGGAAACCATTATTGCTCTTCAATTTAATTTCATGACGTCTTTTTAACGTTAAAATACAAAGACTGAAACGGAAACATTTCCTTTTAAAACGCAAATGTATTCCATGAGTACTCGATGACTCGGCAACGGGCGATATTGATTACTTATTTTATTAATGTACACTGAATTAATGTTTTGGGTTTTTGCTAATTAATCTAATTAATGTACTAGCACCTAACAGCTGCGAGCTAAGAAGCACACGCTGTAGTTTAAACGCTGTATGATTGTCAATGATACGAAACTTCAAATGAACCAGAATATGTCTCGGTCTAAACTTTCTGTCTTTGGTGTTGCAGAATTTAACTTGAACTTGATGAAGAATACTGGTGTGGAGTTGTCCTTACAACAGTTTTATGGTATGTTTGTGAAGAAGGCTATTCACTTCTGGAGGAATCGAATAGTGACGCTAGTCCAGCTGCTGATCCCCGTGGCGTTCACTATCTTGGCCCTAGTAGTTGCGGAGACCGTGCCTAAACCGGGAAACGAACCCTCTTTACTTCTTGACCTTGTGCCCTTTGGCTCTAATAGTGTCGTAGGATACCGTTCTAGTAATGTTTCCTCGAACATAGTCACAACTTACAAAGATACATTCAATGGATATCAAACTGAAGAGTTTTTACCGACCAGCAGTTTCATAGACGAGTTACTTGTGAAGGCAAAGGCAATAGGTACAGCTACATTCAACAAACGGTATATTATAGGTGCAGATTTCAATTACAATGCGTCAGAAACAACATTAAAGGTGACATCGTTTTTCAATGGAGAGACATTTCACGGTCCGGCAATAACTGTAGCCTACACGATGAATGCAATCCTACAGTTTTTTACTGACAGCCAACACTCCATTACGACCCACAACTCCCCGTTCAAGGAGACGCTGGAGGCAAACAGTCGCTCTGTGGCCGGGGCTACGCTTGGGACCGGTTTCACAATCGCATTCACCATTTTGTTTGGAATGGCGTTTCTGTCCACTAGTTTCATCATATTTCTGATAAAAGAACGAGCAAATGGCGCAAAACACCTCCAGAAGGTGAGTGGAGTCAGCAACCTTGCGTACTGGGCATCAAGTTTTTCTTGGGACATCATCAACTACCTTATTCCTGTCCTGCTCATCATGGCGGTGTTTGCTGCATTCCAGACCGAGGCTTATTCAGGCGGAGGTCGCCTTGGTTATGTGTTTCTTCTTTTCCTCCTCTACGGGATAGCGTGTCTTCCATTCGTGTACCTCCTTCACTACTTGTTCAATGTTCCTGCTACAGGGATGGTGGTAGTAACTATGCTTAACATCGTCACAGGTAGGTGTTAATGTCATAAAAGAATGGAGGTAGTCACCAAACTTATTATCGGTTACAATCTTTAATATTGCCACCAAAACTGACAAAGTGACAGGTGCGTGTCACGTTTCAGTGATAAGATAATGGATTCAATTAGGAGAACAAATATTTTAATTTTAAAAATGTATCATCTTTTTTTAGATGTATCAACCCCCTTATGTAATATTTATGTCCCTTGATATCCCTAGGCCTCGCTACTACCATGGCTGTGTTCGTTCTCCGGTTCCCGTTCTTGGGGACCCTTGACGTGTCAAACGGCCTAGACTGGGTGTTTAGCGTTATCATTCCCCACTACTGCCTCGGTCTCGGCCTCATGAACATCTACACAAACTACGAATACATCAACTCCTGTAACGCCATTAACTACAAGTTAACCTGTCTCATACCAATCATCAACAAGAACCCATGCTGTCAAGGTAGGTCACCAACAAGGGAATAGGGACGAACATTTTAAAGCGCACAAAGCAACGTCTGTTACCATGATTAAGACATGAAGTGCTATGTACTACCTTGATTGGCCTAGATAGCTTTTACTTGTTCTGCAATTAAAACAATCCGGTTCTGTAAAGATGTCCGCGTCTGTAAGCTAATTCGTGACAAAATATATTTTTCATTTCAGATACCTGTGCTGACAACTGTTTCTCGTTCACGGAGGAGTATCTGCGATGGGAGTCACCTGGTATTGGGAAGTACCTGATCTTCATGGTCATACAGGCGATTGTATACTTCCTCCTCATCTTTCTTGTAGAAAGTGGCATGTTTAACCAATTGTTCTACTTCCTGTCAGGCACGGCCGAAAATTCTGTGGGCAGCTCGATGGTGGCTATGGAAGAACAGGAATATGGAAAGGAAGAGGAGGACAGTGACGTCAGGAATGAGAGGAGGCGCGTCAACAATACGCCACTAGAGACCCTGATGCAGACCGACTCTCTTATCATTAAAAACCTGTCGCGGACTTACGGCAATCTAAAAGCGGTCCAAAATATATCCATTGGAGTAGCACCTCAGGAATGTTTTGGGCTTCTGGGACAAAATGGCGCTGGGAAAACGTCCACGTTTAAGATGCTCACAGGAGATCAAATCGTGAGCAGAGGAAACGCATACGTCAACACATACAGTATACAAGATCAGATACGCAGTGTGAGTTACACCTGCAGAATGGAATTAACCACATATCGATTCAGTTAAACAGTAACATCTGAAACGATACGATACACAGAACCAAAGAACCCCTTCACGTAGATGATTCCCTACTGATTTACAATTCACATTGGTTATTATGCAATGCATATCAGTCGTTTCATTACCATTAGTCGATGCTAAAGCAGTAAGCTCCAAATCATATGTATTTGACATGTTCCTCCGGTTATAATGGCAACATGGGAATTTCAGAAACTCGCGTGCAATTCACATTGTTCTAAACTTTTCTTTGAAGGTCCAGCAGAACCTCGGCTACTGTCCGCAGTTTGACTCCCTGATTGAACAAATGACCGGACGAGAGACGCTGACCATGTACGCCCGACTAAGGGGAGTTCAGGAACACCAGATTAAGCCTGTGGTCAATGAGTTACTGGACATTATGACACTGCGACAGTACGCGGACAAGAATTGTGCATATTACAGGTAAGTCAGTAAACTGACGCAGATTCTTGTGTTTTCTTAGAGAGGGTGATACGTTGGGAGATATGGCTATAAAGTATTATGACTAATGCAGCTAACATGAAAAATGTGTTACCTGAGTATAGTGAAATATTTTGTATGCAAATGGACCTCATACAAAGCCATGTTAAGAATACATATTTCAATCATCTGTCTTGACAAAACGGCATGTTTGTTGTCTTGCTCTAGTACATCATCCGAGATATGTGATAATTCACAATGTTCTTTTTGTATAGTGGTGGCAATAAGCGGAAGCTGAGTACAGCAATGGCGCTGATAGGAGACCCGCCCTTCGTTTTATTGGACGAGCCAACAACGGGAATGGACCCTGGTGCCAGGAGAACCCTGTGGAATGTGCTGTCCAAGATCAGAGCCAGTGGTCGCACTCTGGTTCTAACGTCTCACAGGTACGGCAGACCATGTTCACTAATGTAAGGTCACTAAAACGCTTGGAATGTAAACATTTAGTTTAAAGTTCTGCATTGTTTATTTTTTTGGTTGGCCAAATCAAATTTCACATGCGCAGTTCAGAATGTCTCCTGTCTGTATGATACAGTTTTAAAATGGTTCTAGGTACTGTATTTGAACATTTATATTCTTTTTATTGTAGTATGGAGGAATGTGACGCGCTGTGTACTAAGATTGTAATCATGGTCAACGGTAGGTTTGTCTGTTTGGGAAGTCCTCAGCATCTTAAAAACAAATTCGGTCATGGTTACACTCTTATAGTAAGGCTCGGATCTGACGACGACGGCAACACAGCAAGTGGTGATGCACTGAAAAACTATATCATCAAGACATTTCAAAATGCTGATATATTCGATGGTCACCAAGGTTACCTCCATTTCCAAATCCCAGATGCAGATGTTCCTTTAGCCCGTGTTTTTGGCGCAATGGAGCGCGCAAAAGCACAGTTCAACATTGAGGATTACTCTGTTCACCAAACAACTCTAGAACAGGTATTCCTAACTTTCACAAGACACCAGACAGCTCCCAAGGAAAAGAAAAAAAAGAAAACGTGTGGCTGCTGCTGATAACCTTGGTAATTCTCGTGCATTTTTCAGAAATTATCAGCCTTACACTTGTCGCTGGAAGGATGATTATTAGCTGTATAATGTCCGGAAGAGTTAGTATTAACCTTGTCCCTCGGAGGATCAATGCTTTCATTGTCTCTTGCACAATGAAGTGTTACTAGTATCGGAACGGACTAATTTTACCAAAGACCAATTGCCATTGTCACTGAAAAGACAATAGTGGTACGTATTGTTATACCAGGAAGGACCCGTGTTACTCTTCATTCCGGATGAAGTAATGTTTCTATTTCCTGGAAGGATAAGTATCTGTGAAAAGACCAAAGTAACCAGTTTATCAGTAACCTGCCATCACTTACGAACATCACAAATGACAAACACCAATAGCAAACCCAACTTACCTTAAATATTGTTATCCATTTAATATTTCACATTTGTTTTTTAACAAATTAGCAATGTTCATAGGCTAAGTGATCCTGTGATAATTGTGGCTGCTTAAATGTCTTTTGAATACAAAACGTCTAACGACTGCCTCCTCTTAAATAGACGATCGTGGTCCAGACAGTGCCCATGCCAAGGCGGTATGTTGGGGCTTAAAACTTGATAAAACTCGGCTCTTTCCTCGTGCCATTGCAAGGAGAATCGTGCCAACGAAATACAATTGTGGTGTTGTGATATTGTTTATGATCAAATCCGTAAAATATTTGTGTTGTGAGTTGTGCACTATATGTATGTAGGTCTACCCCTCCATTCCCACCCACCAACCACACCCTACCCGGTGATCCTTGGACTGCGAGTGCTAGATAATGTCTGTTCCCGTTGATTTTTGTACTAACACCTTAGCGTTTGAATTTGTCTTGACGTCCTGTGTTTTCTCCGTTTAGACACACTATTACATATGGTTATTGCTATATCACCAGAATAACAGTCTAGAGTAAAATCTATTCCTACGAGTTTGTGTAGTATTTCTTATATCACACCTCAAACCAAACGCATGCGTGATGTCCAAGACAGATCCAACATCCTATCGGGTTAAAGGTCAACATATTATATACGGGGTGATTGTTGATGTAAACTAACAGAATGAGTGATGCTTAATAATCAATCATTGAACTGATGTGTGAACTAATCTTCTCATGAAATGCATTCACTTTTTTCCACTATCACATTTAAATGAAGAGCAAATATCTACAGTACCACGGAAACTCAACACCAGGCGAATGTGATTTAAACACAAACGGTGATGCATCAGTATATGTTTTCTGGTCAAATGTGGTATAACTCCTCTCCTTGAGCACATATCCTAGAATCGAATAATAAATTCAGAAGAATAGTTACGTTAACACTGTGTTTTCATTATGCGTAGTTATCAACAAATTAACATAGAGAGACACAAGCCGAGTCAGGAGTTAAATTCCTCTCCTCACTGTCTTATTTTCCACTCCAATATTTAGAGAGAGCACAACATGGGTTATCCAAACATCTTACTGTTTTCATTTTTCTTACGTCGCATTTGAACAAATTAAGGAACAAATACATGCATAAGGATGTTGTTTTTCATAACTAGTAAGTAAGCTCATGCACGTTTACTTAGTCCTCATGTACACTGCTTTCCGATTACTATATCTGGACCATCATGTAACAGTTAAATCAGGCCTTGCCATAGAATAGGTTATACTATGAATATCGTTCATCAGATGATTTTATAACTGTTATTTATTTTGTTTTATTGACTTGAAATATACTGTTAATATTAGTCTTCTATAATTATATGCGTAGCATGATTGGTATTGTATTGTATAAGTTTCCTCAAATTGATTTCATGGGATCGGACTATTCTATTATTATTAATTATTTGTTGCTATGTGCAGGTATGATCGATACTGTATATCTGTGATACATTGTGAAATATGTTTCGACAATCAAAAGCTATTGCTTTGTTTCGGAAATAAACCAACAAAAAAAATGATTTGTGTGACTTTTTCCATGAAAAGATTATTTATCTTTATCCTCTCCTTCGTTCCTCTTACGTACATGAATATTTTCATTTCTAAACATTTTAATTTAAATAAGAACACAAGACTGCACTTTGGGTACAATCAACAACAAAAAAACAGTATTAGTAAAAACATCCTTTAAATAACTACTAAAAAATCCCTTTACACTAAAGAAACTCGCTATTTAAAAAACAAAACAAAAATGCGAACTTCAGTAACTGATATCTGACTGCATTAATTTCTTCAGATAATTTAAAAAATACGGAGCAAAATGTAATGCGTGCCTGTTGTGTAACAATGTCATCGATGACGTATACAGGTAACACCTCTATACAGGTACGAACCTACAATTCCCTCACTCTCCACGTACAAACACATACTTAATAAATACATTTACCCAACTCCACTTAATTAAAATATATAAAGAAACGAAATGTATTGGTGGAAAGTTATTTCGTTAGCAATCGCCAGTGTGCAACGTTATAAACGACAGAGCCACATAATTTCGCGGTTTTCGTGTCGATATCACGTCGCTTATGTCATCTTCTGTCCACTTTCGGGTAAGATGGAGGGCAGTTACCAGATGATATTTGTGGGGAGTTACAGAACCGATTGTATTGATGCTGTTAAACTTTCACTATGATATCGATCAAAAGGGAAGGTAGAAGTTTCTATTCGTATTAATCACTTTATCATACTATATAGCTAAAATATACCTGTATACGAGGTTTAGTTTCTGCTGTGGAGATTTAATATTCGACAATATGCTCTCTCTAGACAGTTCCCTGTACCATGACCAGAACTCATAGAATATGTCATATGGCATCTTTCGCTCTCTGCATAGCAAAATTGAAGGCTCAGTGTGCGCCGTATTGTGGATGAGACAAGAAGACTCATTTGATCTTTTGATGAACATCAAAGGAATCTTGTGGTAGCATAACGGTAAAATCAAATGGCTTTGAAGTATGGAGTCTCTCCTCTGTAATCTTCAAAGGACAGGTATCAGCGTAGCGGTTGGTCAAGTTTTTTCACCTGAGACCAATCCAATAGCTATATAGCTGCGTGCTTTCAATTTTTGCTATGACATATCCCAGGAGTGCAGAGAGAGAAAGTGAGCGAAGCCCCTGGAGTATCGAGGATGGTGATATGGATGTGATGATTGAGGTCAAACAATGACATATTTCCAGTCTGCATGACTATGCCATCCCGAAAAGTATTAATAGGCCAAACCTGGTAATTTTAAGAAAATACAGAAATACTCAGACAAAGAACGGACCTGAATGAAAGACTTGATGCAATCCAAGATCCGCCTCCGATAGTACTATGTGGGCTGCTGAACGCAGATGTCCATCCCCGGGACTGGTTATTTCTAGTGAATACAATGGAATTAACATCAATATAAAACTAGTCAACTAATAATGTGGTTTCATCAAGCATTGTTAAAATCGTCTAGTTAAATAATTTGGGTTTGTTTTGCAAATGGCATCCTCGAGTTTGGCGGACTGACAAATTACCAAAAAAATATATTCTGTAGACACGCATATTTACATATATTTACTAATATAACCATTCGATCTTATCTTTCTTCCAATGACGTAGGCTCGTGATATACACACAGTAAGTCGACAGTAATACGTGCCTGTTCTAGATACTGACCTACGATGAATAATAATGTACCGGTCATGTGACGATACCTTTGTGATCGGTTTTATTGTTAATGCACGAAGCACAATGCGTCGTACGAAAGAACTGGTATTTCGACTTCAGCGGAATATATCGATTGTCATTTAAATCTATCGTCAGTACTACTTTTTAACCCGTGAATCTTAATTGACACCAGAACACAGCACGAATCTCAATTTATCAATGTACCGATATAGCTCTTTCCTAAACAGATCGGTGTAATTACACCGACTTATAAATGGTTAATTGAGGATAAGACATTTGTTTATTTTTTGACGCTGAAAATATCTTCAAAGGAATTAGATACATTTTTAATTAAAAATAAGAAAAATATCTTTCAACGTTGAGTAGATCTTTTAAACAAGTAGAAATATCCCTAAAAGAAAAAGGTATATATTTAATCCAAATAGAGGTAGCGTTAAACGAATTAATTTATCTTTAAGTGAACTAATTGTATCTTTAAATGTTTAAGTGATACATTTAAGTGAATCAAGGCTGTTTCTGTTTACAAATAAGTTCCTTTCAATCTTTTAGTGATTTATTTAAGCGAATTAGATATATCTGTTAATTAACATTTACAGATTAATTTTCTAAGAGAATTAAAGATATCTGTTAATTAACATTTACAGATTAATTTTCGAAGAGAATTAAAGATATCTGTTAACTAACATTTACAGATTAATTTTCTAAGAGAATTAAAGATATCTGTAAATTAATTTAAGATATCTTTAGTAGAGATATTTCATAGTTCTATGATAATTTGAAATACCTGGATTGTCTATACATCATATAACAGAGATATCACAATGAGAGATGATACAGTATATCTAACAATGTACACAAGATAGCTCTTCGTGTAGTAAGTGTTAAGCTTGTTTTCCATATTTCTTAACACTGCTACTCATATTTTCTCCAGTTCTGACCTCAATAATGTTTTCGGTAACGAGTTCTTTTTATTTAGTCGTTGGGGGTTGATTAGATGTTTACATGAACATATAATGCTATAGATAATCAGTAGAAGGTATTATAAAATGCTGATTATTCGAAAAAATGAACATTTTTTGAGAAGATGAGAGAAATGCCATATTTTAAAATTTCCATGGGGGAGATAACGTGTGCTCAAATTAAAGGCATTAATACAATTTGTGCGTTTACCGCAAGGGACAAAATAACGCTTAAAATAGCATCGTTTAAACTATTCCTTCAGATGAAATCATCAGATCTTAGAAAATAGGGATAGTTTAACAGATTCACTGGTTGAAAATGCTCATTTTTAGGGTTCAAAATCGGGAGTCTCCCTCCAAAATAGAAAGAGTTTGCAGCAATGTAAATAATGAGGGACGTTGAGAGAGACGTTAAGAGAGACGTCAGAAGCTATGACAGTAGAAGGCTTGGTAACTTCTGAGTAATACTAATATATTTTATGATAAGTCGTTATTTAACATAGATAAGGAGACGTTCATACCTTCACAATACATAAGTCACAGGTTTTAGGTAATAAAAAGCCATGTACCCATTCTCTCAGCCTTGGTTAAACTGAGTGAGTAAGTTATTTATTTTTTCCTTTTGCAAAAGCTGTTCCATTAAATATGCACGTGTCTGTTGGAACAGTGCTTGAGCTGATTCTGTAGATCTTGTTTTGATAAATATGCATTGTTTAATATATAACAAGTATATCTTCTTTATCTCTTTTCATTATTCATGTTGTATAATCCAAAAAAAAGAGAAGAAGAAAATGATACTAATAGCTAATACAGTAATATAGGAAGTCCAAGTTTTACAAACACAGTTTTGCCGACATTCCAATAAACAGTGTATTATTGTTTTATGTATTCATATGGTTGTTGTGGACACAATGTCCATGTGCTGATTTCGAAATACGTACGATCATCTGACTCTGAGTAATGTTAACATTTATATAACTGGCACTACCTATTTGCAGTACACTCGGACTAAGTACAATGTATACACAGTTTTTTTCTACCGAGGAATGGTTAGGCCCCGTACCCGTATGCAGTGAGGACTAATAACAAGGACAGAAATAGATTTTTAAACCTTCCTTGTTCATTAAACACACACACGTATATCGACTGTGATCTTAGGCTGGTTGGTTACGCTCGGGTACGCATTATAGATTATTGCTCGTCCTATATACTGACCCCTCGGTCTATGTTATATGTACGTAGTCGTTACTCGTCAGGTAGTAGGTACTAGCTGTATCGCCTAGACAGTCAGTTGTATTCTGTTCGCCAGCAGTAGGATCGATACATACCTGGTTACCTCTGTTCCCACATACACATGTACGGATCTGATCTGGTCTAGTACAATCGTTCAAGGAATCCAGTAACACACCATACTGTTACCTGTCATCCGGCTAGATATTCTGTGACCATGGACACCGTGTAACACAATTTTAAAGTGACGGTTGTACTTCCGGTAAAGTAAGATATGGGGATGCTACTACAGTTCGGTTTGCTACTATGGAAGAACTTCACAGTTTCCCGAAGGAGAACGTGTGCCACGGTATTCGAGATAGCCCTACCATTGGCGTTCGCCTTCCTAATGCTTGTCATCCGCTTCCTTTCTGGCACCACGGACCACTCCACGGCGTTCACGTGGGATCCATTTACAGTGAGCGATGTGGGTCTTGCCGTACCCTCCACGACGCGAACCAAAATCTACTACTCCCCTACCTCCACAGCTGTTGACGATGTTATGTCGAAGGTGACCACGGCGTTGAACGGCAATGCTACAGGTATATTTTAATTTAAATATTATCACTGCTGAACATTGAATGATTGCAGCCAAAAGCATCTATATACAGAGATAGAAAGAAAATTCAAGACATAACTGAAAGAAGCAGATTTGTTACTTTATATTTACGTATGATAAATACTCAAAAACACAGCACTGAATTTCAATTTTATTGCGCAGGGTTTTACTTCAATATTGTTTTCTTCATGTATCTAAATTTATCACTGAATCGAACACCGTCTTTTTATCAACTCTATTCGCTTCGTAATAATTGTGTTTTACTTAATACGAGGATCACGTACGTTGTCAATTGCTAATTTGCGTTCCTATGAATCTCGATGTGTTTTCTCTTTGGCATGTTCCTAGCCACGTATATGTATATTTTACTTTCACTTTGACGGTTTTTTGGTTTCCTAGAAAGAATAAAGTTTCTTGTATCTAACAACATTCATAATGAGTACGTCAGCGACAGATCTAGGATATATGTTATGTTGTGAATGTCAGATTGTACCTAAACCAGAAAACGCCCCTCACCTAATAGTTCTGTACTTTTGTAATACAATGCGTTAATCTACTCAATTATAATAATCAAGTGAATCCCCCCCTTTTTTTACAAAATATATATATCTATATTTTAACAAAAATGCAAAAGAAAAATAGTCTTATTTTTTTACCATCCCCTCTGAGATCAACAAAAATATTGGAATGAACATTATATACCTAACAAATTTGACGTGGAATCTAACTCTGTGTTACATTGAGTAACATTAATTAAAAGTATAACAAGTTTTGGAATATCTTTTCGTCAAAAAGTTAAACCACCTCACTGCCTTGAATAAATTTATAACTTTTGTATAAATGATGGCGCTTATCGCCTTTTTTAAAGAAAGAAAATACCTTAGGTATTAGCAGTATTTGTTATTGACTAATTGATGGGAACTAGGTGTCTGTATTTAGTTTGCATACCTGAATGTTGTTGATTTTACGCAGAAAATATTATCAACCATCAAAGTTTGTCAGCAGCGGTAACTTGAACCTTTAAAGTCTATCAGCATTGGTAACTTTGAACCTATAAAATTTGTCAGCAGTGGTAACTTGAACTTTCAAAATTTGCCAGCAGTGGTAACTTAATCCAATACAATTTGCCAGCAGTGGTGACTTAACCCAATACAATTTGTCAGCAGTGGTGACTTAACCCAATACAATTTGTCAGCAGTGGTGACTTGACCCAATACAATTTGCCAGCACTGGTGACTTAACCCAATACAATTTGCCAGCAGTGGTGACTTGACCCAATACAATTTGTCAGCAGTGGTGACTTGACCTAGTACAATTTGCCAGCAGTGGTGACTTGACCCAATACAATTTGTCAGCAGTGGTGACTTGACCCAATACAATTTGCCAGCAGTAGTAACTTGACCCAATACAATTTGCCAGCAGTGGTGACTTAACCCAATATAATTTGCCAGCAGTGGTAACTTGACCCAATACAAGTTGCCAGCAGTGGTGACTTAACCCAATACAATTTGCCAGCAGTGGTAACTTGACCCAATACAAGTTGCCAGCAGTGGTGACTTAACCCAATCCAATTTGCCAGCAGTGGTGACTTGACCCAATACAATTTGCCAGCAGTGGTGACTTAACCCAAAACAATTTGCCAGCAGTGGTGACTTAACCCAATACAATTTGCCAGTAGTGGTGACTTAACCCAATACAATTTGTCAGCAGTGGTAACTTGACCCAATACAATTTGCCAGCAGTGGTGACTTGACCCAATACAAGTTGCCAGCTGTGGTGACTTGACCCAATACAATTTGCCAGCAGTGGTGACCTAACCTAATACAATTTGCCAGCAGTGGTGACTTAACCCAATACAATTTGCCAGCAGTGGTGACTTAACCCAATACAATTTGCCAGCAGTGGTGACTTGACCCAATACAATTTGCCAGCAGTGGTGACTTAAACCTTTAAAATTTGTTAAAAAAATGTTTGTTTGTTTTTAAGATTGATGGAAAGACTCGTATAATCCCGTTTGAAAAGCATTCAAGATTATCAATTGATGTTTTCAGGAAATTATATCAATTTGAGTGATTACAACGGAACCAAAAGCGAGTGGTCTTTAAAGACCAAAGGGGTCTATGAGCCCGTTGACCCCTCCTAACCCAGATATAACGAATTTGTCACCCTGACACTCTTTTATTACATTTTTTCCTGCAATATTGTAAGTCACTTTGTGAGTTTGAGTTGTACGTGACTGCTACTAAAATAGCCCCTAACGAGTTAGGTCTACCGGACATCTTTTAAATAGTTTTTGGCAATTTTTCGGACAAACCACAACTATCTTTGCAATTAGCATCCTACAGGCCCTCTCAGTGCCTGTTTCGGTGAATTTGCTGTCGTTTTAGATTGCGTGAAGGCTATTTTATCCTGTAAATGTGTCGGACGCCATCTTTGTTGCTATGAAGAGAGATTCTAGTTTGAGTTATCTCCCCTCGCACGTGCTTTTATAGACGGCAGAGCGGGGTCTATAGAAATATAGACCCCGGCAAAATATCCAATCAGAAAGAGTGTTTCAAATTAGAAGGGTGACAATAAGTTATATCCTATTTATATATATTTATATGTACCTAGGAAACCTATACAAGCCCGTTGAAGGAACTGAGCGTTAACCCGTGTTGTGTATTAGATAAACCCCCGAAATGTGTGATTTATATAATGATTTGTGTTGGATTACGTTTATTTCCATAGTGACCTCCTACGCCTCGTCAACTCTGTTACGTAACGCATATGACCTGAATTCTGCGTCGGTGTGGGCGGCCGTCGAGTTTGACGAGTCGGCCGACTACACGTCTACCCTTCCTAGTCACGTGAAGTACTCACTGAGGGTAGCGCTGTATGAGAAGGCAAACGAAAAGAAATGGTACACGGACCGGTCTTATCAGTTCTTCCAGGCCCCGGGTTACAGAAACAACGAATCTAAAGCAGGCGAACCATGTGAGTACAAGTATAGTATTTCCAGATTTAGGTTTAAGATTTGAGGGTTTTGACAATTCGTCAAGGAACAATGAATATCTACGATAAGTCAAAGCAGGTTGCCTGCTTTATTATGAATGTTCCTATCAACTATTCGTCGTCACGTTGTATTGTAACGTCATGTTTATCCATCAGGTATCTGTTTTCACGTGGTAAGCTACCATGACGTATCCATCAGGTATCTAATGTCACGTGTTAGTGTTTCATCTTCGCTAGCCAAGTGTTCGCTTCGTATACGAACACTTGGCTAGCGATGATAGTTATGTTTCAGTTATATGTCCATCAAGTATATGTTGTTATGTCGTAAGCTACCATGACGTATATATCAAGTATCTGATGTCACGTGGTAAACTACCAAGAGTTATCCATCAGAATAAACTCTTCGTAGTGTGAGCCGTTTTGACTTTCTTTGAAAGATGAACTGTTATTAATTTTGAAACGACAAAAAGGGTGCCAGATAGTTATATTTGAAATTATAAATATTTGTCGGTCTCTTCTTAACATGTGTCATTGTATGTAACCTAGATGCTTACAAAGATATTTCATAATAATGTGACGGTCAAGTGGTCAAGACTCTGTGTCCAAACTCAACTTGAGAACAACCTAAGGTAGCGTGGTTACCATCACAATATAATGGGTGGGTAGTAGACTCTTGCCTACTACCCAGATACTGACGACTCAGTTGCACCAATTAAACAGCTTGGTTTAATTCTATCAACTTTACTAAGAGACGACTATAATACAGAATCACAGGTACAAAATTGGCCATTTATTAAATATTCAACAATTCATAGAGTACAACAGTTTTCTCACTCACATACAGATTTGGATTATACAACATTTGTAAAACAACTTCCTTAAATACTCCTATTCCATCAGTACTTTCTCACAATAATAAATAGTGCAATATTCTCACCATACAAGCTAACCCAGTTCTCACGTTTAATCAATCTCACAGATAGTTATAACAATCCACTAAATTCTGTCAAGATTATAAAATGGAACAAACCAATCATATATCCGAGTTGAACTATTGAGTCAATAACTAACACTGTTGTGATAAACAATAACAAGATCAGGAGGTATTTGATCTAAGATTAAACAATTGCTCCATAAAGGCTAGCTAGATCTACAGTAATCCTGATAACAATTAAAACCTAGTGTTAATACACTCACCTAACTGTCCTAAGTACTATAACAACGTGATATAAATAGAATAGTTCACACAAGCTCTCAACTCATACAAGTATCTCAATGACGGAATCTATTTAGATAACTAATCAGTCTAATGCTTCATAAAAATCCTTTCATAGCTCATTTTCCGGTCAAACACACGAACGTGAACTCTCATCTACAGCAGAATAGATTACAATAAAATTCTATTATCGGCTGTGGAAATACTGATAAATATTACTATATTCTAAATTCACATTGCTGATTATCGTTATCCATTATACATGTAGCTAGTAATAACATAAGCCTGGTTCCCATTCCATTAGTACTACTGTAACTATTCCGGTACACTAATTGTCTATAAACAGATGTTCCTATAGGGAACGCAATGATATTAATGAACTTGTAAGTCACTCTTTTCCAAGCTTTCGGCCTTAGCCCTTCGTCAGGGATCAAATGTCACTGGACCTCTATGTCACATCCATCTTGACAAACATGTTGAATAACTATGACGTTGATGCTGATGACGTCATAACACTGTTACCATGTACGTCCGACTGTGATGTGTGTGATAGACTCATACACAAGTTCATTAATATTCCGTTACAAGTTACAACCCCCGTCCGTCCCAAATAACCAGAAATACGCTAAAATTCCCATAATAAACCCACAATAAACACGTAACCACACAAAGACTACACCTAACCTAACACTTAAAGACAACACAAGCTCCGGAACTGAGGAAACACCTCTTTGTCCATCGCTAACACACATCTCGACAAAACACAGCAACACACACGGCAGACAAATGGAATTGGTTGGAAATGGCTGGTATTCGCTGGAATACCATCTAACCAGCATTAAAGTTGTTTAAACGTTGTAGAACCGTAATGAATCTCAACAAAACATAAACATAACTCTGAGAACTCACATACCTTTACTGAAATGATCATGAATTACTATGTATCCACACCGGAAGTGATCCAATAGAAAATACGAAACTATACTCCGCCTAGCTCTGCAGCTGTCATAACAAACACAATGGCCACCATCGGTAACATGTGCTTCAGCCCACCGATTACATGACGGTGTTTACAACGGTAATCACCGAGTAAGAAAAGCGTAAATAAATCTAAGTAACGGCTCTCGTTATATTTGGAGGAATCAATTACTTAATAATTTGTAGATTTACGACTAAAATCTGATATAATGCCTTTTTGTCACAATAACTTCTCGTAACAGTATTCCGATATCACAGAGCGCCATGATTCGGCCCTGCAGGAATGCCCGGCCATGTGGGATTTTTAGCAGCCACTTACTAAAATAAGAAACCTCAACGTGCTACCATCCATGACAAAAAGAGTGATTTATATGTATGAATTGATAAAACGTGTTATATAATTATTGTATACTAGGTGTTTTTAATTTAGAAAATATTTAAACTCAAGTTCAAGAATGATGGAAAGACTCGTATAATCCCGCGTGAAAGCATTCAAAATTATCAATTGATGTTTTTCAGGAAATTTAATCAATTTGAGTGATTACAACGGAACTGTAATTACAGTGCTGTAATAATAGCCAACCCTGTCGTAAACTCATTTCAATTTATAAATGATTCATCATAGAATGCAACGGATGGAAATTGTTTTATCAACATGTAAAACAGAGAACGAAAAGGTGCCGGAACACGTACGTCATCTATCAGAGAAACACTGACAGTTACGGTCGATGTACAGTTCAATGTCAATATTTGATGACAAATATCAATACGTCGTGTCAACGATAGACAATATTCAGTGTCTGTACAGACGAGGGCACATGTACGGTTAGATTTGAATTCCTATGGATGGCCAACGTGTTACCTGGATATTAAAATGTGATTGATAAGGCGAAGGGTTATGTACACGTTTGTATATTAAAATGTAATGGTAGTGCATCATGGTTACTACAGGCAACAATGCTTACATGGCGTATCATGACAGATCCGTCTCCCGAGGAATTGATTTTATTCTTATCGATTTACAATATTTCATCTATGCTCAGATATTTAATATATGTTTAAGTGAATAAAACTTTTTCATAAAAGCTTGTTTTAAAGAAATGAAATACGCGGAAAGTGTGTTGCTAGACAAACGATAATTTACGACATCAGTAAAACCCAGGGAATGCCCATTAAATTCTGAAGAAGTGTGTTAGGGGATTAAGAAAATATTTAAAGACTTGTGAAATTTTAAGTTATCATGATGTTGTGATGAACGAGTTTAAAGTTTAAAAACTTTAATGTCATATTTTGCAAGCAGCAAATGCTGATGCAGTTTTAATCAAGGAGACAATCTTTATTTTCATCTAGATAATGTTTTTTTTCGAATCGCGGTCCCTTCAGTCCCAGTACAGGGACGATATGTTTGATGTTGACGATAAGAGGAGGGTCTACAAGCACCTTAAGGTCTCGACGGAGTATAAGTACTGTTCAGTTTCTGTATTTCCGAGAGCCATCCGACTCATAGGTTAAATGTCAAACAACTACATCATGTAGAACATGTAAAAGATATTATTATACAAATATAAATTGATTAAGTGGAGATTGAGCTTACAAAGTACATAAAAACCTATCTCAGTATTATTTGTTCGCTTTTGATACTTGATCCTTGAATCCCTGAATGCCGGGCTGAAATTGCACGAGGTTGATTAGGCGAAACAAATCGAGATTTCTGTTTTAACATCTTCTTATTAAAATGAAAAAGATATTGGAGGTCTGTTACACTTAGTGAGTTGGTCGAGAGTTGAATCAAATCAGAACACATCCTGATGCATGACGTCTGCCAGTTAATACTAGTTTTTAACTCCACTGATAATTTTGAATAGTGTTGTAATACGGAATTCGAAGAGGAAAGATACGGCCGTAAATCTCTTTGAATATATAACTGTTGATTATAGACCCAACAATAGCCAGTGTAATATGTCTGTTGCTAATTAATGCTGGTAGCATTACCGGATAACTCATGGATTGTATTTCGTTGACGTAAATCGCCAGTGTTATTAATGAAGAAATAATTACAAATACACTTAAACAGTAACGCGTAATCTTGACATCTAATACGACAAGACTGCATTTCATCTCTCGTCTATGATAATGCGACTAGGTGTGACGTCATACTCTTGTGACCATGGTGATAGTACCAATGTTCTTCACCTCCGTCGTTTTATATATTATATGTGCGGTCGAATAATAAACGATGTCAGATCGATATGTTAATCTTATCATAACTGTGACGTCATTTTGTAAAGAGTACTATCACAGACTAAGTTAACTACTAAGAGATCTATTTGAGTCAGTGTACAATTCTTGCGAGGTGAAACGCAGATTCTATAACATTGCGATAGGTGTAACCCCTCTTTTTAGATTCCTGAGAGGTCTAACACAGGCTATGTAAATTCCTGAGAGGTCTAACAGAGGCTATGTAAATTCCTGAGAGGTCTAACAGAAGTTATGTAAATTCCGGAGAGGTCTAACAGAGGCTATGAAAATTCCTAAGAGGTCTAACAGAGGCTATGTAAATTCCTGAGAGGTCTAACAGAGGTTATGTAAATTCCTGAGAGGTCTACCAGAGGCTATGTAAATTACCGAGAGGTCTGACAGAGGCTATGTAAATTCCTGAGAGGTCTAACAGAGGCTATTTAAATTACCGAGAGGTCTAACAGAGGCTATGTAAATTCCTGAGAGGTCTAACAGAGGCTATGTAAATTCCTGAGAGGTCTAACAGAGGCTATGTAAATTCCTGAGAGGTCTAACAGAGGCTATGTAAATTCCTGAGAGGTCTAACAGAGGCTATGTAAATTCCTGAGAGGTCTAACAGAGGCTATGTAAATTCCTGAGAGGTCTAACAGAGGCTATGTAAATTCCTGAGAGGTCTAACAGAGGCTATGTAAATTCCTGAGAGGTCTAACAGAGGCTATGTAAATTCCTGAGAGGTCTAACAGAGGCTATGTAAATTCCTGAGAGGTCTAACAGAGGCTATGTAAATTCCTGAGAGGTCTAACAGAGGCTATGTAAATTCCTGAGAGGTCTAACAGAGGCTATGTAAATTCCTGAGAGGTCTAACAGAGGCTATGTAAATTCCTGAGAGGTCTAACAGAGGCTATGTAAATTACCGAGAGGTCTAACAGAGGCTATGTAAATTCCTGAGAGGTCTAATAGAAGCTATGTAAATTCCTGAGAGGTCTAACAGAGGCTATGTAAATTCCTGAGAGGTCTAACAGAGGCTATGTAAATTCCTGAGAGGTCTAACAGAGGCTATTTAAATTACCGAGAGGTCTAACAGAGGCTATGTAAATTCATGAGAGGTCTAATAGAAGCTATGTAAATTCATGAGAGGTCTAACAGAGGCTATGTAAATTCCTGAGAGGTCAAACACAGTTTATGTTTATTACTGAGATGTCAAACACAGGCTATGTAAACATAAAGAAGTCAAACAAGGGCTATTTAAATCCCCGAGAAGTCTAACACAGGCTATGCAAATTCCTAAGGGGTCTAACTCGGGCTTTTTAAATCCCCGAGAGGTCTAACACAGGCTTTGTAAATACCCGAGAGGTTTAAGACAGGCTATGTAAATCACCGAGAACTCCCTAACACAGGCTTTGTAAAATCATTAGAGCCTAACACAGACTATGTAAAATCATTAGAGCCTATCACAGGCTTTGTAAATTAATGCTTTAAGATTAGAAACGTTACTTACATGTTTTGAAGTTGATCAACAATTTCATTTAGCATTACAATCACTGTTTCTTTCTCTGTTCATCTTTAACTGTTTACATGCAATCCATGTTTTGTTGTTTCGGAGCGCCAGTCATGTGTAACTGTTGGCTTTACTCAAATATCCATCTGTTGGATAAGTAGTGGTCTTATGGGTAACCGTTAGATAAATGAATAGGCATCATCTTATCCAATGCCAAACTGTTGAATAAAGCAAATGAAGGTACCCAATGTTTCGCTAGCTGACAAATAAAATTTGTATTTAATCTTTATATTTGCTTATATTGTACTATCTGTCAAGCTCACGGTCAGAATACCCACTCTGTAAATTTGTAAAGTGCTGATTTTATGTGTTGAAGAGCGATGTCGATATATTGGTGAATTTGATTGATTGAAATAAACATTTAGTATTAAGCATGGCGCCAAACACATACTAAGCTACCTCAGTCTAAACTCCGAATAGATCTTCTTTATTCCTTTCTACGTGAATTTTCTGTAGGCTTCCCTGAAATGGTATCCGTGGTTCTACCTATAATCAATGCCAACCTAACCACAGCATTACATTTCAAATGTTGCTTTAGAATTAGAATGACATATCCGCAGTCTAAACAACATTAGTTTGACGGTAAACGGTACCAAAAGGGTTCTGGCAAATTTTCAAAATATCAACAAAACCAACTCTTGAAACATACCACTTAATGTATTTGGGTTCTTACTTAATGGATCGCTATTGTAAGTGGGGATTGTTTTTCTTGTCCTCTCACATATTGCACTGTACTAAGTACGGTATTGGATACTGTTAATGTAGTAAACATGTTATTGTAGACTTACACGATTATTATGTTTTGATTATACAATGTACTACATTACAATTTTTTGGGTAAATATACCAATGCCTGGAAATGGAGTTTTATGATTTGGTATTGACAAAAAATACCCCTCTGTTTCAGAATCTTAAAATGAAATCTTCTAAACACCTGTTTCAGACTACGAAGAGACAGGGTTTCTGGCGCTGCAGTATGCCATTGACAAAGCCATAATAGACAAAAAGGCTCCTTCGAACACCCTGGGCACCACATACAACATACAGCTCAAGAAAATGGCCTACCCGACGTTCGTGGAGGACGGCCTGACAGCCACCCTGTCTTCAATTATGCCCCTGTTCCTCATGTTGTCCTTTATCGTTACTGTATTCACGGCCACTAAAAACATCGTCCAGGAAAAGGAGACCAAAATCAAGGTAAACAAAGCAACTGACTCGTTCACACTTTTTTTGGAAATTAGCCAGACAGCATATATTATGTCAAATCTTCATTTTCTACAGGCAAACTGGTAATATACCCTTTCATTGTATTCCGTCTTTGCGTATTGCAGAGTTATCTTCTCTTGGGAACAGGTATTGATTGTTACGTCATTGATTTGTGCGAGAAAATTACGTCGTTTTCTCAAAAATTGATGACGTTACTCTCACAAACAAGTGACGTAACAATCAATACCTGCTCCCAAGAGAAGATAACTCTGCAATACGCAAAGACGGAATTGTCAATCTTACACAAGCTTCGTAATAGCTGTCACACAATTCTTCTGGTTTTTTTATAGAGCCCTGTCATGTACAGCACTGTTATTAGATGCAATTACAATGCAATGGCCTCTATACAACCGTTTTTTTGTAAACAAGAGTATGCATGACGTTGATGCAATCAGAGATATATGGTTTTATCACATAAGGTACTGTGTTATCCAGTGAATATATTCATGTCATTATTTTTGGCGTATTAACCCATGTAATATGACCTTTCAGCCCTGTGATTGGTTGTAAGTTTCGATTGGTTTAATTGTGACTCCATGCATCGGACAAGTACATGACGTCACAGACTTACTCACTGGAGTCAAAATGGCGGCTTTTTACATTTCAAAGTTGCATGGAAATTGTCGTTTTACACGAATAAATGCCACAAATCTTGATTATGTTATAAAAAGGATCTTAATCTCGTTTTCAATTTATGTGTAATTTATGAAACTCGTAACGAATTTTTCAAAATTTATCTCTTTGTGTACATGTGTGAGTTCATTTACAACGTGTCTCCTTGTTGATTGTTTATAGGAGTCGATGAAGTTGGTGGGGTAGAGCCCGAATATGTACTTGATTTCAAAATATTGTGTTGGTTTGTTTACAGGAGTCGATGAAGCTGATGGGGATGAGCCCCACCATGTACTGGCTGTCTTGGTTCACCAAACTGTTTATCTACCTGTTTGTCATCTGCTTCCTGTTTGCACTGCTGTTCGGGGTCAAGGCCGGCGATAATGGCAGTGTTCTGCAGGCTTCCCAACCTTCCCTCATCTTTGTATTTCTTCTTCTCTTCGGCATCTCAATCATCGCCTTCTGCTTCATGATGGCGACTATATTCAAGAGAGGTAATATTCATTTGAGCGAACTCGCACTTTGCCATAAATCTAATCAGTGACTATATTGCCATACGTTTCATCCTGTTAAATGAACATACCAATGAAGATAGCATTCGAAGTTCTGCAAGTTGCCTTGACGCCTCTTTTGACTTCAGTATGCGTCATCGTGTAGGAGATCTTGGCAGAATATAGTGTACTGTATACTCCTTGCTTAATTGAATAATCATGAAAAATATCAGTATTCTGTGATACTTTTGAAATATACATAAGATTCAACAGGAAAACTATTAAATATCCGTAAGTGTTATTATATACGAATTATGAAGACAAATCTTCTGTCGCTATGAATGAAATGATTTTGCATTTAAACCGAGAAGAAATACATGTTCGGTGTGATGATTGTGTCTCCTAGCCACGTCGGCGGCGTTCGCGGCGGGGATCCTCTACTTCCTGTTCTACATGCCACAGTTCTTTCTGGGTCGGTCCTATGACACGCTCGGCAAGGGGGAAAAGGTGGCCATCTCCCTGCTCAACCTCATGGCCATGTCGTTTGGGGTCACCACCATCACCCTGTACGAAGGCACAGGTTAGTTTTATTTTACACATCGTAAGATTTGGCTGAAACAGTAGGTCAATAGGCGTACTATTTCATTTCTACATAACTTTAATGCGATCAAAACGTTTAAGTTGGTTTGGCATTTACAGTCCATGTGAATAACAGAACGTTGCAGGCAAAGCATATAATGTGCGCTAGCATTACCATTTTGGAGTATTTCAATATAATAGAAATTAAAGTCTGCTTTATATAATTTAGCATATGGTTCAAGTAAGTGTATGTATCGTGTATGTTTTTGCTATGAATAGAACAGCCATCTTCTATGGAGAGTGAGTGGTATCTAACATTACATTCATGTCGTTATAATAATGGTATTTTCAACACGTGCGCCATGGCATTTACAGTCTTTATGAATGCCATTATAACTTTGTTGGGCTATGTTATGTCAGTGCCATGGAATGGTAAATGTAATGGTGTAATTGCATGGTCATGTCTCTTCAGTTCGTGTTGCCGTCTTTTCGAGTCAACGTTTGATTCAGATTTAAACTTTTTGTTTTGGCGCTGAAGTAATGTTTCTTTGTCACCGTTATACTAAAGGTGCTGGTGCGCAATGGTCTAACTTCCACCAACCTGCCACTGTGGACGACAATTACTCACTAGGGGACGCCATTGGCATGCTCGTGCTGGACAGCCTAATCTACTTTCTAGTGGCCTGGTATTTGGAGAACGTCCGTCCTGGGGAATTCGGAATTCCCAAACCGCTTTACTTTCCGTTCACGGTACGGCAGTCATCTTTCGTCGATTTTCTTAGTTTCTATCGTGATAAAAATGGAAGTTTTTCATTTTCAAAAATACAACGATCGGTCATTAGTCAGTATGAGTCTGTTTGTGTATGCATTTGCATAATTTTCCAACTTTCGATGGGTCGAGTTTCAACTCATTTTCAGGAGTAAGTATATATCAGTAATGTAGACGTAAATAAGATAGAAAGAAGCATAAACGACTTAATACATTCGTTAGCCTCCTGCTTCTCAGCCCCCTAATTATCCCAAGGTTAGCGATAATGGAAATCGCCGCATTATATTTTGTATACATTTAACAATGTATAAAAAATGATGCCTTAAGAATAGTAGATTCTGTATATATTCTGACAGTTATGTATAAACATGTTTTGCTAATTACCATAATGTACCTTCTAACTTCTAACATCGGTCTAGTACCGATATATATATCTATGTTGCTAGACATTTCCCTAGATAAAAGTCCCAATTCAAAAGAACTCGTTTTGATGTGCACTAATTAATCGCCGTTACACAGAAAACCTACTGGTGCGGTGCCACGGCTGAGACGGAGATGCTACAGGTCTCTCTTGACAATAAAGACAAGGACAAATTTGAGCCCGACCCCGCGGACCTTCGTGCTGGTATCAACATCAGCCATCTGCGTAAGGTAGGTTCTGTAGTTTGTTATCGCTGTTGTAATGTTCTGACTAGTGCACTTAATTTAACTCCTTATGTGATGGTAAAACTTGGACTGGGATATAAACTGTAGGATAATATGCTTTGACATTTTCTATAATAAATATGAAAGGTATTTTGTTCGTAACTGTATAGGTATTCGGCAGCGGCAAGGAGAAGAAGGTAGCTGTAGCCGACACCTCCCTTAACATGTACGAGAATCAAATAACAGTGTTGCTGGGCCACAACGGGGCAGGAAAGACTACCACTATGTCTATGATTACAGGTACGTGAAACTCATGCGCACCCATATACCACCGTAGGTATGTTTATATGAACGTGTAACTCACGTGTGCCCATCTACAGCCATAAACATGTTAACATGTACGAGTAACCCACATATACCAGGTACCCATATACCACCATAACTATGTTTACATGTACGAGTTACGTACGCGCACCCATACACAACCATGTCTAACAAAACATATCAGTATTTACTTATGAAAGACTGCAATGTAATTATTCTGTATTTGCTGAAAAGGTAATATTTTCCCCTTTAGGTTTTATACCGCCTACTAGTGGGACGGCCATAATTAACGGTAGTGACATACGAAAGGACATAGATGGCGTTCGGAGTAGCCTCGGACTTTGCCCACAGCACAACATCCTATATGACAACATGACTGTAGAGGAGCACCTGTGGTTCTTTGCAAAGGTAAGATTAATATATTCTGTGGATGTAGCATCCCTGAGGTAAGACAATTATATTTCTGTTGTAAATGTTGCTGATGTGTGGAACATGTCAAGAAAGTGTATGTCGGCATGAATTGCTGCCTGAACACCAATGAACTAATTTGTCTTTGCATTCTAGTTGAAGGGATGTCCATCAGATCAGGTCAAAAAAGAAGTGGACGATATTATTGAGGTGATGGGAATAGAAGCAAAACGACATCGCCTGTCGTCAACACTTTCCGGGGGACAAAAGAGGAAACTTTCTGTTGGCATTGCCCTCATCGGTAATACAAAGGTACGTATTTTGAAACACAAACATATTGTATCTCTCTATTTGCAGATCAATTGTGGTTTCTACATAACAGAAACATTTGACAGCCCTGATCGAAATAGCACTGAATGGCCTCTTAAAGGTGAGCAGGTAGCAACCGATGAGGCAGGCAAGAAAAGTTCTAGGGTAATAATGCATTGTGTATTGCATTGATGGTACAAGATGGAACCTTATATTTAATTGCCTGACATGGTATGTATACCTACAGTACCCCCCCCCCCCCCCCCCCCCCCCCGGTATGTAATGATACTTTTAAGCCCAATATTAAACAGTGATATGTTATAACCTTTACCTCAATGAAATAGTCAACCAAGACGACTAAATTGTATCAATGGTAACAACAGGTGGTTATACTTGACGAACCTACCTCGGGAATGGATCCGGCCGCGCGCAGGGAGACATGGGAAATCCTCCGGAAGTACAAAGAAGGTCGAACCATCCTACTGTCAACCCACTTCATGGACGAAGCCGATCTCCTTGGCGACAGAATCGCTATTATGTCCGACGGGGTCATCAAGTGCTGCGGGACTTCATTGTTCCTTAAGAAGTCTTACGGTAAGCTTTATGATTCTCCTGTTATCGTTCATACCGAACAGGACTCATTGGTGTGGTCCATATGGCGTAATCCTATTGATAAGTGTTTTGATGCTTTAACAGGTTCGTTATGACAGGAAGATAGCTCATGAAACTCTTAAATAATGCATGACGCGATACATGACTGCCAGGTTTATTACACACTATAGTTCGTCGTTGCTGCAAAAGTGTACAATTAGAACAGAAAGTGGATAGCTATCAGTCCTACATTACAAATAGTATTTTAGAACTATTGCAAGGTGGCCAGCATTATACTATGTTAGTAGCAATATATTAATGTATTCAGACAATTATAATTGGAGAGACTCACTTTCATTTGAAAGCTAACGATATATTCCAGGCGCTGGCTATCACCTGGTCACCGTAAAGACAAAGGACTGTGATGTATCCAAGGTGACCAGCCTCATACAGAGTCACATTCCTAAGGCCTTCGTGGAAAGTGATATAAGTGCAGAGTTGTCGTTTCTGTTGCCATTCGACGAGTCTGCAAAATTCGTGAAACTGTTCGAAGAACTGGAGGTCAAAGCGTCGTCACTGGGACTCAGCAGTTTTGGTATATCCGCCACTACAATGGAGGAGGTGTTCCTGAAGTAAGTATACGTTATTATATAGGAGAAGGTGTTCCTGAAGTAAGTATACGTTACTACAAAAGAGGAGGTGTTCCTGAAGTAAGTATACGTTACTACAATGGAGGAGGTGTTCCTGAAGTAAGTATGCGCTACTTATATTGGAGAAGGTGTTCCTGAAGTAGGTATCCGTTATTATATAGGAGGTGTTCCTCAAGTAAGTATCCGTTATTATATAGGAGAAGGTGTTCCTGAAGTAAGTATCCGTTACTACATAAGAGGAGGTGTTCCTGAAGTAGGTATCCTTTATTATATAGGAGGAGGTGTTCCTCAAGTAAGTATCCGTTATTATATAGGAGGAGGTGTTCCTGAAGTAAGTATCCGTTACTACATAAGAGAAGGTGTTCCTGAAGTAAGTATGCGTTACTACATAAGAGGAGGTGTTCCTCAAGTAAGTATCCGTTATTATATAGGAGGAGGTGTTCCTGAAGTAAGTATCCGTTACTACATAAGAGAAGGTGTTCCTGAAGTAAGCACCCGTTACTTCATTAGCGAAGGTGTTCCTGAAGTAAGTATCCGTTATTACATAGGAAGAAGTGTTCTTGAAGTGAGTATACGTTACTACATAAGAGGAGGTGTTCCTCAAGTAAGTATCCGTTATTATATAGGAGGAGGTGTTCCTGAAGTAAGTATCCGTTACTACATAAGAGAAGGTGTTCCTGAAGTAAGCATCCGTTACTTCATAAGAGAAGGTGTTCCTGAAGTAAGTATCCGTTAATATAACTGAGAGTTGTTTCTCAAGTAGGTTTTAGCAAGTTAGCAAAGGAGAAACGTAGCAAGAGACTGAGCAACATGAATGGAACATATGACATGTATAACAATGCTGACACAATAATAACTGTTCTAAACTATAACAATGTAGCACATAGCACATAATAACTATACATCAAGCTGGTACAACTAACCGATCAATGTACTAAACTGTGTCAATGTACTAAACTGTGTCAATGTACTAAACTGTGCCAATGTACTAAACTGTGTCAATGTACTAAACTATGTCAATGTACTAAACTGTGCACCCTACTGGCTAAACTAGAATGTGTATTCGACAGGGTCGGAGAAGGGGCCAGTAATGAAGACGATGACGAGGAGGAAGCCCTGGATAAATCTGAATCTGCCAATGGTATCGGGCATAACGATCACAAGCCTGTCGTCATCAACAACGCATTTCTTCTTGACGAAAAGAGGAAAGATAGCCCGAACGGAACAATGGACGTAACCACACAACCAGGGACGTCTACAGGTACGGCGTGCTGTTACTCGTGTTATAACACATGTACATGTTATTGCTGCTGTAATACTAAAGATACATCTATTACTACTTTTGTTATGGTAATTAGCCATTTTTGGCCCTTACAAATATGTGTATTAATTTGTATCTATAACTATAAGCACTGGTGTCATGGTAATGAAGTTGTATCTAAAAATATGAGCGGTGTTGCTATAGTAATGAACCTGTATATATTTGATTGTTATAATGATGCACCTACATTTGTAATTTTGAGCACTTTTATAATACGCATAAACTGATATCTAAGTCTTATCAACGTTATAAACTATAGTAAAATATCTTTACCTACAGTTGAGAGCAATGTACAAGAGTAATGAACGTTTATTTATGGTTTTCGGCACTTAGTAATGCAAAAGTAATAAAACGTTGACTCTGTATTAAATAAATGGCATTTTATAGTTTTAACCTTTGGCCCTGCTCTCGTGAATAATATTATGGTTATGGCCCATGTGCATTTATAGTTGTTATTGATGTTGTCATAGTAATAAACATTGCCAATAGTGAACAATTTCATGTACAATTAATGTACATCTGTATTTACAAATTAAATATAATCTATATTTATGAACGTTGCTAGTATGGTAACGAACCCTGCACATAGAAGTTGTTTTTCCTTAAGTTGATTACTATAAGTTATGTACCTGTCATAACAGTTTAGTCACCGGCGTATGTTTAGGGAAAAATGAAAAATANCCACCCCACACACACCCCCCCACACACACACTTTTGCAACCCTGGAAGTCTCAATCGTGTCTTTCCTGTTCTACATATGTTCCTGAGCACCCATTATTTACATAAGGCGTTAGCAGTTAGCCCCTAAACATTGTAGCGGTCATGTGAGAATTGTCATGATATTGTAAAGATAGATGTTACCTCATTCTTAAAACGTCACTGATTTTTATGAAGTCTGTCTAACGATTATAGTGGAAATTTACTCTCTTCCGCTTCCTTATTTACTTGATACATGCAATTCTATTTAAATGGAATTCAAATTGCATTTCGTTTTTAACAAGTGGGTGCACAGTTGCCTACACCTTACACATAATTGAATGAAATGCTGTTGATGTTATTCCGTCAAAGGTAACCAGCTATCTAAACATGGGCTATATGAATTTTCTTCAGGTTCACCGGGTTCAATGAAGAACACTGGTATAAAATGGGCAACCCAGCAGTTTTACGGTATGTTTGTGAAGAAGGCTATTCACAGCTGGAGAAATAGAGTTGTGTCTATAGTTCAGCTGTCCCTGCCCGTCGTGTTTGCAATCTTGGCGTTGACGGTAGACCAGACTGCGCCCACTAACGACGATGAGCCGCCTTTGATCCTAAGTCTGACCCAGTTTGGAACAGGTGCAATACCAATCTACACAGACGGAACATCACCGACAACGGCCTCAACCAGAATCGCAAACCTCTACAGTAGCTATCTGTCCTCCTTCTCCAAAGAAGACATTGGTACCACGCCATTCGATACATTCACGGTAGAAAAGGCGAACAGTATCGGCGTGGATACTTTTAGTAACACGTACATCGTTGGTGGCGACTTTGACCAGTCCAACACGTTTACAGCCTACTTCAATGGCGAGCCCTATCATGCACCAGCTATAGCCTTGAGCATTATGACAAACACCATGCTCCAAGAATTCGCGACTACAAGTGACTATATAACTACAACCAACCATCCCTTATCACTGACACTAGCAGAAAAAAATGAGAGCGTTGTTGTTACTGCTCTAGCAACAGGCTTTGTTGTTGCATTTCTTGTGTTGTTTGGAATGGCATTCTTGTCTACCAGTTTCATCATTTTCCTTATAAAGGAGCGCTCAACGGGAGCAAAACATTTACAGAAGGTTAGTGGTGTAGGCTCCTTCACCTTCTGGTTGTCGAACTATTTATGGGATATAATTAACTACCTGGTTCCCGTGCTGCTGATACTAATAGTTTTTGCAGCTTTCCAGACTCCTGCCTACGTCAACGACAATCGTCTCGGCATAGTTTTCTTGCTGTTCTTAATATACGGACTGTGCTGTCTACCATTCGTGTATCTGCTGCATTACCCGTTTAATGTTCCCTCTACAGGCATGGCTGCTATCACCATCATGAACATTTTATCAGGTGCGTGTACTATCCGCATATCAGTTTTACGTTCCTCTAGCAGAATAAAAGTTGAAAATTATGCCTGTTACTGCATGATATACATATTTTGTTTTATGTTTTCAAATTTTAAGAAAAAATATAAGGGTAATAATTTTTGGTTTTGTGCTTAAAGGATATACCATGTCTTAACTTTATATGCTATATATTTACTCTCAGTATTATATCAGAAATAAATTGTATAAAATAAATTACCTTACATGTTGCAACAGTAAATACATCTCGGTTTACCACGTAATTGTAGGTTTGGCTACGTTGCTGACAGTATTTGTACTACAAATACCTGCGTTGGGTGCGGAGAGTGTAGCGGACGGGCTGGACTGGTTCTTTACCATCCTGATTCCGCACTACTGTCTAGGCCAGGGCCTCAACAATATCTACAACAACTACGCCAACCTACAGACGTGTCTGGATATCAACTACGAGGTTTTGTGTACCTTTAATAACACGCTGCCCTGCTGCTCAGGTAACTCCACCCAGTCCTTCAGATCATGATCTGTACTCTTTACAAGATACTCTAGCTAGTTTTATACCTAGTGATTTTTACGCTTCACAAGGCACGCCTTTACCAACATTCTTACACCTACACATAATCACTCTTTATCAGCGGAACCTTCATAACACAGTCGTATACTTACATGTTATTACATATAATACCTCTATCCCCTACTGAAGTCATTCATCTCTATATGTCGTTATATTCCATACCATCAACGTACTTTCACCTTTGCACTTCACAGAAAAATTCACACACACATATATACCTGACATTTCATACCTATGATTAAGTAAAACATTGTATGGTAGGTAACAATGCTTAGGATCAGCCAGACGCATCCATAGTTCATATTGTTATGTAACTATTCGCTTGAGAACGAGGTTGACTACGAGAGTTCAAACATTGTGTTCTTTTATTGTAAATATTTATCCTTTCGACAAGAAACATAGTCAGAGTAAGAAGTATGTAAACATCATAATGTGCTCTAGCGCTTGGTGTTATTGTCTTACATATGCCTTCGACCAGAACAGTTATTTGCCACATTTCTGTTTAACTTACGCTTAAGATAGTACTTGCATTAAAATGTGGTTTATTTTGCAGGATGCACGAGCACTTGTTACGAATTCACTACCGACTACTTTGCTTGGAAGTCTCCGGGCATCCTCCGTTACATCATCTTCATGCTGCTTCAGACTTGTCTTTTTATAACTATCGTGCTCATGATAGAATATGGCGTTATCAACCGACTGGCTTACTTTGTTTCAAATCGGTCAAATGTGGTCAATCCGAACGAGGAAGAGCTAATTGACGGCAGCGATCCGGAGGATAGTGATGTTATGGAGGAACGAAAGAGGATCCGCGACACACCCTTGGAAACACTCATGGAAACCGACGCCCTTATCATAGACAATATAGCGAAGACATACGGCAGCTTACGGGCTGTAAAGGGCATCAGTGTGGGTGTGGGAACCCAGGAGTGTTTCGGTTTGCTAGGACAAAATGGCGCAGGGAAGACCACCACTTTTAAGATGATGACTGGTGATGTGTTTGTAAGCAACGGTAACGCGTATCTCAACAAGTATGATGTTAAACAACATTTGAACCAGGTAAGTCTTTAATACAAAGTGTGCTATCCTAATCTTCAAGAAATAATGAAATGCTGTGCTGAGTGTCTTCGGGATAGTATTTCAGTAAGATAGCACTCTAAAGTCGGCATCAGATACGCGTTATTGTAAGGAGGCAATACATCAACATACCCTGCCTCCAACACAAATACACTATACACACAAGCACGCAGATTTTACAAATAAGGAGACACGTCTTTAAATAGCCTAAGGACGTAACAAAATAAAATAAACCAACCATGAAATAATGGCGGATTTCCTACAGGATGTTATAGTGATTTAAAAAGATTATGTCAATATGTGATGTGATGCTGATTTGTTAAGTAAAAAACAATGTAGAACAAGATAAAGGTAAAACGTAAACGTTAAAAGGATCGGGGTAGTAAACCCCAAAACAGTTTTGTCTCTATGGGATAAGTGTTTGTATTATTTATAAAAGGTTGTAAGGCTCAATAAACGTTGCCATAAGATATCGAAATCAATCAAGCGAAACGGAAGGACAAACGTGAAACTGCTTTTATTGGCATAAACTCTTGTTCTTTCGAACAGCTGCATTCATTCTAAACACACCACAACAGCCTACTGACGTAATGGGTTCCCTAGCGCAAACGTGACAAGAAAAGAATATGAAACGATTTTAAAAGATAATACAATATACAAATTACAGATGGACAAAACCTCAAAAAGACAGTAGAAGGATAGGAAAACTTTTCATATCGCATATTCAACTATTGACAAATATTTTACTTTAATTTTACAGGTTCAGCAGAATCTCGGCTATTGTCCGCAGTTTGATGCCCTGATTGACCAGATGACTGGTCGAGAGACGCTGACCATGTACGCTAGACTCCGAGGGGTTCCAGAAGAACAAATCAAGACTACCGTCAATGATCTGATCGATACAATGATGCTTAGGAAGCACGCAGATAAAAGCTGTGAAGTTTACAGGTACGATAAAAACTCTCATGATTACATGTACGTTTGAAATATCTTTTTTACAGGTACGATTAACAATCATGATTACAGGTACGATAAAAACTCTCATGATTACAGTGACGATAAACATTCTCGTGATTACAGGTACGATAAACACTCTCATGATTACAGGTACGATAAACACTCTCATAATTACAGGTACGATAAACACTCTCATGATTACAGTAACGATAAACACTCTCATGATTACAGGTAAGATAAACACTTTCATGATTACAGTAACGATAAACACTCTCATGATTACAGTGACGATAAACATTCTCGTGATTACAGGTACGATAAACACTCTCATGATTACAGTAACGATAAACACTCTCATGATTACAGGTACGATAAACACTCTCATGATTACAGGTACGATAAACGCTCTCATGATTACAGTAACGATAAACACTCTCATGATTACAGGTACGATAAACACTCTCATGTTTACAGTAATGATAAACACTCTAATGATTACAGGTAAGATAAACGCTCTCATGATTACAGGTACGATAAACACTCTCATGATTACAGATACGATAAAAATTCTCGTGACTACAGGCACGTTAAAAACTCTCGTGATTACAGGTCCGTAAACAATTCACGATTACAGGTACGTTAAAACGCCCATGGTAACAGGTACGTTGAAAACTCCTGTTTACAGGTACGGTAAATACTCACGTTTACAGGAACGTTAAAACTCTCGTGATAACAGGTACGTTGAAAACTCACGTTTAGAGGTACGATAAATACTCACGTGTACAGGTACGATAAAAAACTGTCATGTTTACATGTTTTTGTTTTTTTGAGGTTTTTTGACTCTGTGCAATTAAGTCATATAACAGTAGGTTTTTATGCCAGGTTTCATTCTACACGGTATTTTGAAATATATAATGACATATCTGTTTAATATCTGCTAATAAAATATGTCAATGCCTTAAACACATATAACTTTGGGTTACGTGTCAAGTTTTATTCTACACGGGATTTTTAAATATCTAATGGCATAGTCTGCTAATAAACATGTCTATGCATTTAACACATATGCGATTATAAATTTGTTTTTTACACAAACAGAATTAAAACAAAACAAATTGCGAGCTTTCGTAACGTGCTTCCTTTGCCAGGCGAAGAGCACTAATGAGCAGACGATCGGTAGTATGGTCAACTACAACTGAAAACAACTCACCAAGCAACGAGGGAATGCAGTCAGCTGTCAAAATATTATCGAGATGCATATAATTTCAAAGTCTGATACACTTCAAATTGAAGTTTTATATGTTCACTTCATTCGTCATTCAAACTTCTTTCTGTTTTCACTTTTTGTCAAATAAATACGGTAATGTTGGCCGCCGGGTTCCATTATATGACCAAACTCCTTAATCGAACAGTGAATATAGGGTTACTTCTTTGAAATATAACAAACTTGAAGACGTTACATTGATGAATTAAGATAGTGACATTTTAGGTTGTAAAAAGTATTTGTGCACTTTTATTTGAAGATCATCCCCCTCTACCAAAAATATCTTTCGAGTGTAATGTCCTGTAAAGTTATACTGTTGGTGTAAAGTGTCTCTTGATCACTTACAGCGGGGGAAATAAAAGGAAGTTGAGTACAGCCATCGCTTTGATCGGAGATCCGCCATTTGTATTTCTGGATGAGCCCACGACAGGAATGGATCCTGGCGCTCGACGAAAGCTCTGGAATGTGCTCTCTGATGTCAGAGCAAGTGGAAGGACGCTAGTGATGACGTCACATAGGTAATACTTATATAAAATTTTATCTTTACATATTATTTGTACATATATATAGCGCTTTGCGTGTAAAATGTCAATCGGATGATTTTCTACAACAATTATAACTGAATATCATAAAACCATTTCATTAATTTCAGTATGGAGGAATGTGATGCACTTTGTACCAAGATTGTCATCATGGTCAATGGGAAATTTGTCTGTCTGGGAAGTCCACAGCACCTCAAGAACAAGTTTGGACAGGGTTACACGTTGATAATACGGATAAGCGGAAGTGCAGGAGAAGTGGTACCCTCTGACCCCATCAAAAACTACGTTATGGAAACGTTCCCCAAAGCAGAAGTGTTCGGGAATCACCAAGGCTACTTACATTTTCAAATTCCAGACGCTAACATCCCGTTGGCTAGAGTGTTTGAAGCTATGGAACAGGTGAAGGACCAGTTCGACATTGAAGACTATTCTGTGAACCAGACTACACTTGAGCAGGTGTTCCTCGGATTCACTAGGAACCAGTCAACACCGTCAAACAGCGGCAGAATGATTCGATGTTGTGGAATACGTTTTTGTTAAGTAGAAGACTCTATGTATAGATTTAAACAAACATGACTTATTTACATGATTGTGGCGTCTTATTTACACGATTGTGGCGTGTTGTCAGATACTTTGTTCGGAAACATTTATAAGTGTAGGAGGGATTCAGGTACCTGTAGAAAGTATGAATGTGTGCACGTGGAAAACTTGTAATGGCTGCTGAGGCGTATCAATGTTTAACTTTTAAAGTGACATTTGTCAAGTGTAGATGTGTACTACAGGACATGTATGTTACACATGTGATACTATTTCTATGATAAGTACTGATAAAGACGATGGTAGTACTATCAAACTAGAAACAGTTATCCAGCATGATGTTACTGCTCTTGTCGTTATCAGTATTCTATTGCTAGAAAATGATGTTCTTTGTTAACAATTTTACCTGGATCAATTTTCCCCGCGTTTCTGCGATATTTTGTGGTGCCCATACAGACGGTGGTCGCTGACAGTTGAAATTGATATGAGATTCAACAGCTACAAGATCATAAACTACATGTTTTTACTTCCTGTTTGACAACGGGAACAATCAATATTTATTGACGCTTAATAGTTAATTGTTTGTTTTAGTTTGAAGTGTGAGCTAAATGGAATGGAAATATTATGATGAATGGTTAACCAACAATTATTTTTCACGAAACATGAAATAAGTAAGATTTGTGTGTGACTATTTAGCTTGCACAGACCGGAAATTGTAGTCGCTTTCCAGTTGTAACATTTCGTCACCAGTATTATTTTCCCTTTAAATACCAAACTGCTTATTTTCTTATGAAGCCCTTTTTAATTGAAACATGACTTTCGTTTTGTAAGTGTCAATCGTTTACCATTACACGATAGGATAGACGCACACCACATGTGTTTTTAACACACGTAGATCCCGTTTAATGCAGTCAGCCTGTTTTATGGTCATGAATACTTTTAACGTTTTCCTGTATTTGTACAGTATTACATCGTGCGTTCTAATTAAGCCTCGAATTAGAAACTGCATCACGTGAAGTTCATATTATCTCAGTATGTTGCAGAATCGCTATGACAGCAAGACTCGTCTGTTACTGTATTTTGTTATGGGCATAATACTTTATAAAGTCTATATTTTTACTTATTATCAACTGTGATGATTGGTGTCATACACACCAGCTTGAAATACCTGTGATATTTCTCGTATTGTTCTTTTTAGAACCGTAGGTATATGGACTGGGACATTTACAAAGAGTTTTCCTTATAATCTATACTTATGGTTTATTTACATGTATTTACTTTACTTATTGTTTAAAGTATTATTAAGCCGACATGAAAATTATGATCGCGACAATAAAGATAGATATGAAAAGAGAAAGAGAGGTTTACAGAATATCGATGTTTTTTTTTTAAATATTTGACATGAAGGGCAAACTTCTGATTTTCTGTTATATTATTCCGTCCAATTAACTTAGCTGATATAAAAGTTTAAATGCATAAGTATGATTTTATCATACTTATCATTATTATCACGTATTGGGTAAGGAGGGAACATATACATATAAACAGTCCGTCCTGATGAAGCCCTAGTAGGCAGAAAGGCCTAGCGGTAGATCTTACATATCTATTATTTTATTCATATATATAGGAGTTATTATTGTGCAATTTGTACAACAAATGAACTTTATGTTTATCTTGTAACATAGACAGGTCCTGTACGGGCAGATATAGGTAGTCCCATAACAATTCCTGCAATCGGTTTTATGTCTTTTTTGCAAGAAGATTGCTGTGAAATTTAAATCAATTTAATCATGTCATTATTATGTTTAATTAAGTTGCTATAATATGATTATTTTTATGGTGTTTTATTTTGAAGAAAACTTCAATCATTTTAATGCATTTTACTTTTTGTAGAACGGATTTGAACATGATCTCTCAATTTAGCATTAAAACTAACATAACACCTATGTATAACGACCAATGCCAACAGATTTGTATTTGATTGAATTTACGAAACGTCTTGCCACTACAGTTGAACTGAATGGTGCAAATGTCACAATAGATCGTAAACTGACCAACACTATCAAACTAAGCCACATTCTGTTGCTGAAAATATATCTTTTCGATGAAAACAAAAATGATTTACCACTGATCATAGTGAGCACGTGTGTTTTTTTCAGAGCAGGTCTAAACTTAACATATATCCATGTAAGATCAAATGCGTCAGAGCAAAGAAAAATAATACTTCGAAGGGAAATGGGGATATGCCCTTATGTCTCCTTTTCATACCTTCATCATCATCCTTTGCCACTTCGAAAACTGGTTCCTTAGAAAGGACGGTTTAATGGTATATTTGGAAGATGATAGACATACAGCTGCTGTCCTCCATTCAATTGTCGATAACCCATACTCAATGTCCTCCAAAACTGTCCTCCGTCCCTTTCATAAAACAAAATCATAATTTATTTTCACCAAATACCATCTTTATGTAGGTATAGTCTTGAGTTTTATCTAAATTTCACCGTTATGCTCTTCATAGCTATCATCTTAATATCAAAGTTGTACCCTAATCTGCAATAATATAGCTAGTCACGTATCTAAATTCTACGACGATGCCTTTATCTGCGATTAAAAAACTACCATTAAATAACACATAGGTGTCCCTATCTGCAATAATTTGGATACCTTCGAAGTACTACGGTGGTGCACCTATCTGCGATAATATAGCTACCATCTAAATGTCACGGTGATGCCCTGATCTGCGATAGTCTACACATTGCTGCCGTCCAAATACCAAGTGTAGTATTTACAGTATATCCTGTGTAAGTTCGGGGATAGAACAGTGTGTTATGTGTGTGTGCATTTCTTCAATTTATTAACAAATGACAACTAGTCAAGATTTCAAAGGGCAACACTTCCACTCATGGTTAAAAGATCAGTTCTTTTTTAGGCATCTCGGGTGTGGAACAGCTTGCCAAATGATCTTCGGTTGGCTGAAATTACAAGTCGTTTGCCGGATAATCTGGCCAAGTCTGCTCATGTGCTGGGGAGAATGAGTTGTCCCCTTTGGGTATCAACATGTGATATGTACATTTTCCCCATTCACAGTGCATTTTACTAATTTAACATAACTTGTTTTTCCTTTAATACCACGTGTTTTATATAGCAGTGATCTGAAATGCATAATAGTATTGTGCATATATATTAACTGTTGTATGCTTTGATAATGTTTGTTTTATTTTTCATTTATATGTATGTTTGTCGCAAGAATCTACGGTGCTAATGTTGTCACGTGGTTTTCCTTTTTGCGACGTTATATACAATTACTTGACTCTTGACTCGACTCTTGGTCACTCATGGCTGGCACATTCTTTTGTATTATTCAAAGACATTAGATAAAATAATACTTTGAACTTCATATATATAAACATTCGAGTTTTTATTTATTTATAGAGCTTTTATTAAGATTAAGTGTAAAATCTGTATTTCTAAAGTGTATTTTATGCAGTTTATCGGGAGGTAGTAAGCTGTACTGGATTTTGCGTACAGCCATCATGGTCTAATGTTTGTCGAGTTGTGGATTGTTAGATATTAGAGATTTATTTGTTTGAAATTTTATTTATATCGTTCTAAATGTTATTGTTTTGTGATACTTACAATGTGTTTCTGTTAATAAATAATTTATTGAAAAAAACCTTGTTTTCGTGGAAACTTTACATTTTAGTAAATAAGGCTGGTATTGGGTATCCTCAGAATGAACACAGGAGAGAATTACCGTATGAAGTAATGATAAATATACAACTGTATAGATAACGATTTATTGATAATAAAAAAGAATGTCAAGTAGAGCAAAATACTCATACGCATATTTAACAATGATAGAAAAGTCGAAGTATACACCAAGTGGTAGTTTCAGTATCGACGATATCAATTCAAACCTTGTCAATGTATAAAGCAGGGACGGGAAGATGACTATAGGCCTCCATAGAATATAAAATTCAGAGAAGATCTGAATCCTGATTGAATAATACAACGCCAAATTTATCAACGTTTCGGTAAGATTACTTTTCAAGTCACGAATGAGAATAAAAGCAGACAGACGGAAATTCTCTTTTCAATTCCTCAGGAAAAAAAATCGGAAAATTGTTCTACCCTTCAACATCTCCTAGGTACATGTATCATAGAAGGATGGTCTATCGGAAAACTGGTAGCGGAGATTCAACGCACCGACAGCGGCAAATACGGACGAAAAAGAGCAACACGGAGAAAGAGGTATGAACAACAAAAAATAATTATATTGAGAACTATACCTAGACTGTCTTTAAGTATAGTCCTGAATAGATATACAACTGATATTTTAGTTCGGCAAATAGGCAGTGACGCATCATTTTTCCGAATATCGCAGACATATGGCAGATAATGACCATGCATGCATCATACAAAAAGGCCAATCCAGGATCGGAACAAAATAAAAAAAAAAACGTTGATCATCCCAGATATAAAAGGAATATCCAAAAATGTCTAGAGGATATATTGCGTAAGTGGCATAGCACCATCCATGAAGCCTCATACAAAACTTACCGGGTAAGTCATCAGAGCGTCACACATAAACACTTAACACGCTTTCCTATCTTAACTTTTCGACAATCGGGAAGCTACCAGCCATGCTGGGTCTTATGTCAATATGTCACGTAAGCTCAGCTTGTCCGTTTCGCCCGACTGGGTTAAAAGTATATACGGAATAAGTAAGAGAGTTGCAGAAAGTTCAGACTGGGAGAGAGAGAGGATTTTCCCGCCACTGAGATTACGAGAGCTGGATCATCTGTTGCCTGGGTGCTGCGTGTGCGCTATGCTGGATTTTGTGTGAATAGATTGCAACTTATATACATGTACTCGATGTTACCGTTGTTACCGCTCTATCACAACCTAGTTCGTAGGTTGTCTCAAAGCGGTTCACAATTTATTATCCGTGGTTATAGGGCCTTTCCAACCAGCCAATACCTTTCTCAACTCCCTGGGGAGCAAACAGCCGGAGCTGCCATTTCGGCGCTAACAGCTAGCATTCAAACAATTCTAGCACTGCCCAACCACGTACTCATTTACAACTGAGTAGACTGGAACAAGCAGAGTAAAGTATCTTGCTCAAAGATACAACAAAGTGCCGTGACGTGAATCGAACCAGCAAACCTTGTCACGAGCCGGCGTTCTACCACTAGACTACCGTGCCTAGGGCCCCTAGAAAATAAACCCAGTAGATTACTAACAATAAGCCTGCAGGATCTCATCGTTAGAAATACAAAGGATAGTCAATAGAAACAGCATCAAGTTATGGTTTGGCTTTTTAAACTTTTTTACTTACATGCATAGACCCTTCGGTCACGAGCCCGGTGTCCTACCACTAGACTACCGTGCCTCCTCTAATAAAGTGAAAAACTCAGAGACTGTGTTGATTTGTGTGCTGCTCGACTGTCCATTCTATCTTTAAAATTATTTGGGTATTATTGATTGTTTTCGACACCACGCGGACGATTACAAAGGGCTTCCGACGACGGCGACGAGCTGTACGCGACAATTGGTGGTAGCGATGTGATCAAATTGGGGTACTAACTACTCGTATTTAAGGCATATGAAACAATACTAAAACTTTCACAACCAGGAGTCTTTGATGGATTCAGAATTTGTTAAATTCACGTAACACCAGCAGACCCTGGGAGCGGAAATATCTCGCGACCAAAACTCCCCTAAAAAGGAGCTGGCAAGATTTGGGTGAAGATGACGAACATTCGACGTGTTCATGTGCGTGTCCTTTCTAGTGGTCCTAATATTAGGACTATCTATTGTGCTGGTGTATTGGAGCTTCACTTATATTGTACAGGCACCATACAGACATTCTATGCGAAGAGGACACATTGGTTAATTATGTGTGTGCTTGTGCTTATTAGCCCTAATTTCCTTACAAATGAGGAGATTGACGATTAACATCATATAAACGGCGATAACGATCATCAAGGCCAGTAATCGTCTATAGAGGAATGGCTGGACATTCTGTTGTGCCGTATGCTGACGAAGATGGGGCGGGGAACGCTCTGCGGTCGCGATCGGAACCTTTGTACACTAGTAGTACACGAAACCAGAGTGTCCGGTAAGGAGAACTTTTACAGGCCAGAATTCCGATACCTGGTCCGAATTTTTAGAATACTGTGAAAATATGGCTGTACTGCACAACTAGACTCTGATGAGGAAAAGACGAATGCTATGTTATGCCCATGTTCTTCCCTGGTTTATAAGAAGAAGTACTTGTTTGGCAGAAAAACTTGAGGAAAGATTCAGACACGCCGCCTTGAAGGAATATGTGACAGAAGAAAAGTGACGACGACGGCAAAATGAAGAATCGCTCAGGGAATTTGGTCAAGCCATAGAAGATTTCTACCGGTGGGATTATCAGGACAAACCTGGATAAGCGGAGGAACATCTATTACAGGCACTTTGAGATAAACGTAGTGAATCAGAGGAACATCGCTTCGCGGTGAAGAGGACCAAACCATATAATATGAATGAAGCGATTACTAATGTGATGCAGGAGGAATGTCTCCGTGTTAGAGAGAGGAAATTAAGGAAGGAAGCGAAACCAGGCGTAAGGCCTGTTTTGGGAGTTGACTCATAAGGAAACAGACGGAATATGGACAATATACGCCGAGGAGATATCCCGGATATAAAAGAAATGGACGACGGAAGACTTTCGGTAGGAGGGATTAAAACGACAGTCGACCGGACCGGAGGGACTTGGTCGGGTCGAATCAAAGAAGAAACCCATGAAATATGATGATCACGGTAAAATGATTAAGTAGGAAACGAAGGATCGGGTAAAAACAAACGGTATCGGGGAAATATACAGACCCCCTTGAGGGAAACTGGAAATAAATCCAGGTACAAAACGTACGCCAGAGCGTTCCAGAGCCCACACACTAATCTATAAAACAAACCTCTTGGACTTTATCGCCACTCGAAAGTCGAAACCAAGGGGCACTCGGCGTGATGCAATTGGCGAGAGTTCACATTCGGACATCGAGGATTTTACGTCACGGAGATTACTAGAGCTGGATCGTCTGTTGCCTGAGTAATGCGTGTGCGCTATGCTGGATTATGTGTGAATATATTGTAACTTGTATACATGCACTCGATGTTACCGTTCTTATATAATAAAGTTAAACACTGAGACTGTGTTGATTTGTGTATTGCTTGATTGCCCATATATTCTATCTTTAAAATTACTTGGGTATTGTTGAGGTTGTCCAACTCTACGTGGACGCTTACAGAGGACTTACGGCGACGGCGACGAGCTGTGTACGGGTGGTACGCGACTATACTATTCCTGTCGAGCGAAACGGGCAAGCTGAACTTACGTGATCTATTGACATAACATTCATTCATTCATTCTTTATTACCTTAAACCTTGCGGTTTATCAGTACAGTCCATATATACAGTGCAAATTATACAGTACATATATACATATATATAAGAGTACATAGAATACAAACTTCCGACCATGCATATACGATAAAATCACAGAGAAAGTGTAGAGAGTGATTCCTTTAATCTTAAACAGTATTGCATCTCCTTTTTTGACATTAGTTCAGATATTTGGCTAAATTAATAAGTTCTTTATTATTCCTTGTTGTCATCAAATCTAAAAGAATTGCCATACTAGGTTTTTTATGATAATATTTTTTAATGAAACGGTTTCTTAAATCTGTATAATGACTACATCTAATAATAAAATGATATTCGTCTTCAATATCACCAGTGTTACAATATATACAATTCTATCTTTTCTCTCTAAACCATAAAATCTACCCGTTTCAATATTCAACATAACAGGTATAAATGTTAATAACTTTCCTATTCTTCTCTCTTAGTATGCAGATGATACTTCGCTGATACTTGACGGGTCAGAAAAATCTTTACGGGAATCAATTTTGGAACTGAATTTATTTGCTCATATTTCTGGTTTAAAAATCAATACTAACAAAACTCAGGTAATATGGATAGGGAGTAAGAAATACAGCGATGACCCTTTTTTTACCAGAATTAGGTTTACAATGGGGTAGGGATTTTACACTTTTGGGGATAGACTTTAGCGTTAATTTACATGAAATACCTAAATTAAACTTTGACAAAACATCGATTAAACTTAAATCTCTAGTTAAGTCATGGAGTAGAAGACGATTAACTCCTATTGGGAAAATACATGTGATTACATCATTATTGATTTCACAATTTGATCACTTGTTCATTTCACTACCCAACCCAAGCATTACTTTTATTAATAAGTTAAATACTGTTATATATAACTTTCTTTGGAATGGCAAAACAGACAAAGTGAAAAGAAATGTTATAACTAAAGATTATTTTGAAGGGGGTCGGAAAATGGTCAACACCAAGTCTTTTATAGATGCTCTAAAACTAGGATGGTTAAAGAGATTTTTTCAAAGTACATGTTCTAAAAAGTGGCAAGTTATACTTATGAATATTATTAATGTTGATGTTATTATGAATTATGGAAATAATTACCTACGTATGTATCATAGGACATGCAAAAATATGTTTTGGTGTGATGTTTTCAAAGCTTGGGAAAGATTATTAAATTTTGATTTACCAAAGGGCAGACAACTCTCTATTCTGAAAACCCCCTTATGGCATAACCCACATATAACTATTGGTGGAAACTCTGAATTTTACAATAACTGGTATGCTAAGGGTGTTAGAGTGATAAATGATATGTTGAAAAATACAAATCCTGTTACTTTCTATTCCTACCATGAATGTACACAGAAATATAATATATATTTACAAACTTTCTTCACTTTCATGGTCTTGTCAAATCTGTTAAATAAATTATTGATACACAAAGGATTCAGGATATAAAACTTCTACTTCCTTTCATTCCTTTAAACATAGAACCATTTTTTTGATAAGACTCCAGGAACAAAATATTTATATAAAATCTTATCAAAGAATGATGAAATTCCAACAGGCAGGAAAAAATGGGCAGATCAATTTGACTTTGATAATTCTAATTGGGCAAATATTTTTTCTCAACCTTTCAAAATAACAAACGATTCAAAACTTTAGCGGTTTCAGTTTAGAATTTTACATAATATTTTAAAATTCACTACTTTTTAAGGCAAACATAGTTGTAAGTCCACTTTGTACCTTTTGTAAATCAGAGTCAGAAACCATAACTCACATATTTTGGGAATGTCAAAAAGTTCAAAATTTACTGCAGAGCTTGGAAATACTCTTAGACGCACTTTTGATTCCTTTTACTATTAATAAAGAATGATTTATTTTTGGGTTCTGGTCAATTAGAAATGAGTTCAGTAAAATTGATAATGAAATTAACATCATCATTAAACATTACATTACAAAAACAGATGTCTTGAAACCACATTTAACATAAATTCTCTTATCAATTTATTGAAAGACCACCACAACGTCAAAAAATACATAGCAACCGCTAAAGGTGTTGCTTCTCTTGAAAGTTTTAACAGAGAGTGGGGAAAATGGAAAAAAAAGTTTTATTTCTTTAAACTTAAATTGAAATGATTTCTATATCTAGACCCATTCATATCGATTAATGGACTCTTGAACTCTGACAGTTTTATACTTGTTTTGAATAGATATTACTATCTTTGAGCAAATGTTGCCAATAAAACAATTGTCGATGATTTAATTTCAACTTTTTGATTTTTGGAAGGCCTGTCTCTCTCAAATCTGTCGTCCTTGTCTCTGTGTCGATTGTCTTTGTGCGTATGTCTGTGTGTCTGTCTTTGTATGTCTGTCTATCTGGCAGTTCTTGCCTGTGTCTTGTTTGTCTTTGCCTCTGTGCACATGTCTACTTTTGTTTTGTCTGTCTTTGTTTTTCCAGTAATTATCTGTCTGTCTCTATTTCTTTCTTTCAATAAAACCACAACACATGACTAATAGGATTAGTGTTTATTCCAATGTTTTGAAATGACATCTTGGATAGATTGATAACATATGCGCTAATACATATATACTATCATACTAAGGTAGTTGCTTGTGTATAATATATTGAATGATAGTGTGAGAACTATTCATATACATTTTTTTTAAATGTACATCATGTATAGAGATGAATATTTTGTACAGAACTGGTGTATATGAAATGTTAAATTATGAATGTTTCTTTACAGATGTATGGTGTATATGAAATGTTTAATTATGAATGTTTCTATACAGATGTATGGTGTATATGAAATGTTTAATAAGAATGTTTCTATACAAATGTATGGAGTGTATGAAATGTTTGATATGAATGTTTCTATACAGATGTATGGCATGTATGAAATATTTAAGATAAATGTTCTATACTGTTGTATGAATGTTTCTGCAGAAATGCATGGTGTGTATAAAATGTTTAATATGAATGTTACATACAGTTGTATGGTGTGTATGAAATGTTTGATATGAATGTTTCTATAAGGATGTATGGTGTTTATGAAATGTTTAATAAGAATGTTTCTATACATATGTATGGTGTGTATGAAATGTTTGATATGAATGTTTCTATACAGATGTATGGCATGTATGAAATATTTAAGAGAAATGTTCCATACTGTTGTGTGAATGTTTCTACACAAATGCAGGGTGTGTATGAAATGTTTAATATGAATGTTACATACAGTTGTATGGTGTGAATGAAATGTTTAATATAAGTGTTTCTATACGGATGTATGATGTGTATGATTTTTTTTATATAACTGTTCTTTACAGGTGTATGAAATATTTGATATACATGTTCCATGCAGATTTATGGTATCTATGGTTTGTATGAGTATATATGAAATGTTTGAAATAAATATGTCATAAATTAGCATGCTCTGTTATGATCATGATAGTACACACGATCAGTAAGTCAGATTAATTTTTCTACAGACCCAATGCTTAGAAAACTGGGTATATGAAATGAGTATGGTTAACATGAAATGTGTATGGTTAACATGAAATGAGTATGGTTAACATGAAATTTGTATGGAATGTTTAGGATGAGAGTACTGTGAAGTATGTTATAGTCTCCCAAATATTGTCATGTGTATGTGCTTTGAAAAACTGAATAAAAATATAAATAAAAAAAAATTAACGTATGCGATGACAACCGAATTTTAGCAATTTGTTTTATATTTTGTCATCCAATAGGTTTAATTAAATACTGTTTAAGACAAAAAATACCACATATCCATTTATAAAGAGAACACTTAGCAGATGAATTAATTAAATCTAGACACTCCTGTTGAAAAATGTCATGCATTCTACATTTAATGATATTCAGAATTTGACCTTCATTTCCTTCTGTCAGCCATAAATATCACAAACCTAACCTATATAATTCATTTCTTATGTTATTTGTCCAGTCGCTGCCCTTTTCAATCATCTCATCGTAACAAGCCTTTAAAATGCAATTGTCCGAAATTCTAAGTTTGAGCCAATATTTGAAAATTCTAAATTTCCTTATCATTTGTAAAGGTAGTCTCCCTAATTCTTGATAAATCATTACATTAGGTGTGCATTTCTTAATTCCCAAAATTCGTTTACAAAAATTCAAATTCACTTTCTCAATATCTGGAGCTTTGTGAAAGCCCCACATTTTAGCTCCATAGCTTAGGACACTGCACACAAAAGTATCAAAAACGCTAAGTTGGGTTTCAATATTGAAATATTTCCTTTTAAAAACATTGGATACAGCATATAGTGCTTTCCTACCTTGTTCCGCTAATTTCTCTTGTGTAATACTAAATTTACCATTGAATTTCATTAGAATTCCAAGGTAGCTAAAACTATCAACATTTTCTAAAACATTACCACCATAAAACCATTTTTCTTTCTCCTTCAACTTACCACCATTCCTAAAAATTTTAACTAGTTTTTTCAACATTAACAGTTAGATTCCATTTCTTAGTGTATTGTAATAGTGTGTCTAACATTTTTTGCAATCCCTCTGCCGATTCAGCTGACAAAACCATATCATCTGCGTACATTAGAAGAAATAAGTTAATAGTTTGGAGTTCTATAGAAGGACAGTTATCAGTTAAAAATGCATCTCACAATCATTCACATAAAGAGAAAATAAAATCGGTGACAATATTTCGCCTTGGAACAAACCATTTCTGCATTCGAAGAAATTAGACACTGAATTGTTGAATTTAACACAACATTTTACATCATTATATAAAGAACGTATCATATTTAACAATTTACCTTCTACTCCTTCCTTAATTAGTTTAAACCACAAATTCTGTCTGTTAACAAAATCGAAAGCTTTCTTATAAACTATGAAACAACAATAAAGCTTCTTATTCTTCTTTAAAGTTCTATTAATTAACGATTGCAAGACAAACACAGCATCTATGGTTTACATATGTTTTCTGAAGCCAAATTGAGCGTCACTTATTTTAGAATAAGCGGTATCAAATTCCATAAGTCGATTATTTAAGGTTGCTGTAAATATTTTGACTAAAAACTAACTAGAGTAATTCCTCTATACTTATTTGTGTCATTCTTATCCCCCTTTTTAAATAGTGGAATAATATTACCTATTGACCATATGGAAGGATAGTTACCAGATTTGAAAATTTTATTAAATAATTTGACAAGACAAGGTAATAAAACCTCTTTACCTTTGATAAAAAAAAACTCATTGATTAACAAATCATGGCCACATGTTTTATCTGTGCTTAAGTTATTGATTACTTTATTAACTTCTTCTTTAGAAATGTCAATGTCCAGTTAATAAAACATAGCTTGAGGTATATCATTAGTGGCATCATAATTTCTCAAAACCTCGGTTACAGCCTCATTTTCACGAGGTTTCTTGGATGACAAATTACTAAAATGTAGATAAAAATCATGTTCATCAAGTGAAGACTTCACATTATTCTTTCTGCTATTAAAATATCTATAAAAATGTTTTGGATTATATTTTCTCATGAAGTTCAACATGTCACCTTGATGTGTTTTGTACTGCCTCTTCAACTTAAGTTCCATTTTCTTATAACTGCGTTTTTTCAAAACAAGTGCATCATGATTTTCTTTGTTCTTACATGAATTGAATGTAAATAAAGCATTTTTATATTCCATATAGCGAAGTTTGCAAATTTCATTGAACCAAGGTTTATCTTCTTTGCCTTTTTCCTTATAATCGCCGTACATAACAACACTAAGAGGTAATAATAGTTATTTCAGAAGATCAGTATTTTTTTAACACTTTAATTGATACCAATTTGGCTCACATCATTAATTACTGTCACAACAATAAGATAACTCGTTTATAACAAGACCCGACCAGTCGGGCAACTGGGCCAATCAACGATACACTGTAATATTGACACTACGTAAACAGCTTGTAAAAAAATCAATAAGGTGCTAATGATGACCTTGTGTAGTACAGGTAGGGACACATACATTTTTGTAAAAGGCTACTCGGAGTCAAGAAGAGTACGTGTAATAATTTAGTTTATTGTGAGTTAGGAAGATTACCATTGTCTGTATGTAGAAAACTGAAAATTTTCAAATATTGGTTAAAATTAAAAACTTCGAATAATTGCATTTTAAAAACATGTTACGAGGAAAGAATTTTGTCAAATGATAATTGGATTCTTGATATCCGCACAGAACTTAACAAATTAGGTTTAACTTACCTTTGGGGAAAATGTTAGAAATGATAGAAATATCTATACAATCATTGAGCAAAGACTTTTTGACTTTTACCGGCAGGAAATATTAACTAATATCCAAACAACTCCGAAAGGATTCTTTTATCAACATCTAATAGACAATTTCTCTTTGCAATCATATTTAATAAAACCAATTGATAATTCATATAAAAAGACTTTAGCTCGCTTTAGACTTAGCTCTCATAATTTAAATATTGAACAGGGAAGATATAGAAACCTTCCTAGAGAACAAAGATTCTGTAACTTATGTAACTCTAATGATATTGAAGACGAATTTCATTTTATATTAAAGTGTAACTTTTATAACGACTTAAGTCGCGAGTTTATTAAGCCTTTTTATTACAAACGACCAAGTGTTTTCAAATTGATACAGTTATTTACTACTCAAAACATTAAGGAATTAAATAAATTAGGAAAATTCCTGTTTTTAAGTTTAAAACGTCGTAATAACACTGTATAATATTTTATCTCATTTTTCCTGTAAATGTTCATTTCAGTATACCATATTTGATAAGATATTTGTATTATGTGTATATTGTGTAAAAAAAAAGGTGATTGTGCCCGTTCATTTCCTTTCCTATGTGATATAAATTATATGGTAAATTAATCATAATTAACAACTTCGAAACATCGACGAGTATTTTCTATATCGTAATATCACTGTCACTAACGTCAGGTGTAACATCGTATTTATTACACTATGGCAGTGTATTTTATTGTTTTTTTTTACTGTTCTACTAGAGAGTATTTATTCGTGACATATGTGCGATACAATGTATGTAACTATATTAATCCAGTTATCATTACCTGTAACGTACGTCATTGAAAGTTACACTATTGTTATGCTTGCACTGTATCGGAACCTTACGATGTTGGTGTATTGCAGTGTAAAATGCTGTCTCTTATTATATGTCATTTTGAAGTACTGCACGATTAATGAATATTATTGTATACATGTATCATTGTAAATTTGTAATATACTGTACTATTTGTATGTCTACTATCCGATGTGTGTTACGCAAGGAATAAAACAATCTGAAATCTGAATCTGACACACAATAAAATCCAAGAGTTATGTAGCAACGGAACCGTTGACCCGAGCGACAGACAATTAATACCTACTCCATTACAATAGCGTGAATTTGATAAGAGGCTGTCAATGTACCATTAGTTGTGTTGTTCCATTAGTTGTGTTGTAATGAACCCCAATCGGTTAATGTCGGGCAAACATGGGCAAATGAAAACCCTATATAATAACGTGAGGTCAACATGTACATGTGTGGATCAGTCAGAGACGTATGTATTATACGTCTCTGGTCAGCTACCTACATACTTAAGGTATGACCATGATAATGTAGAACATTGTAATGAAGATCGCTACACTTCTACCTCCTTTAACGCATTGAACAATGCTCTACTGTTCAATATAAACAAGAAAGTATTGTCACGTATTTAGAATCACGTAAGTGTACCTCTCTCGTAAAACATTATGTGCAGAAGAGTGCATAATGCAGAGTTCATTAGTACCACGTAATAACAAATTAAGTACATAACATCGTAATACACCAAAATAATCACTAACAAGATTAAATTGATCACTCCATGACTTACTATCCTCACGGAATTAGATCTTAGTCCGTGCTATCCTGAAGACGTTACCGTTTGACAATAACACCATGATAAATCATCATCCATACAAAAGATTAATCTACAGCTAAAATAATAAAAGTCACAAATAAGATATCATAAATATCACAGTTAGCTAGAATATCGCGCCGTCCACCTATTTCGTCTTTGCGTATTGCAGAGTTGTCTTCTCTTGTGAGCAGGTGTTGATTGTTACGTCATTGGTTTGTGTGAGAAAATGACGTCGTTTTCTCAAAAAATGATGACGTTACTCCCACAAACCAATGACGTAACAATCAATCCCTGCTCTCAAGAGAAGATAACTCTGCAATACGCAAAGACGGAATATAGGGATGTGAGCAGGGAGATCACTCGCATAGAGTACAGGATTCAAGGAAACGGATCTTGTATCCCTTTTAAAATGTGTCCGACTCGCGATCATGTCCGACTTACGATGAGTTTACCCTACCTATAATAATCTAAAGGAAAACATAGATTGTAAAACTTCACGTCATTGTATGGACACTTAATAAGTATCCGACAAAGAGCGTTATATAGTCGGCTTGATATATATAATATAAATTGCAGACGAACTCTTGGCACTTCTATACATTTTATCATGGATATAACATATAGTACCCGTCCATGACTACTAATAGATAAAACAAACGCAAAGAAACGTCTGTACCATACACGTTATTTTTTAAAAATTCCATGGGCACTTAATTAGTTCTAATATTAAAAACAAGCCTCCTCTGTCCCGGCCGGCGCAATATATAAAAAAAAATCTCTCGTCGTCAGAAAGCTATATGTTATCGCAGCTATCTCGTATAACGCTGATATATCACGAAAGATATTTACTGCAAACTTCATCTCCGTTCTATATAAAAACAACAGTTTCTGAAATATACATAACCCTGATAACAGTTGACAGTACGGAATTCAAATCATGCTGTTTCAATTACAATGCAAGTTAATGTACATGTATTCCAATAGTTGGAAATTTCATACCCTATAGGATTACCCCTGTAACGTTAACAAAAATCAGGCAAGTCCATAGTCACTCTGGCATCACGCATAAATACATTTATAAAGTACGAATGTCACAATATTGCTTTTGGTTTGTTTGTGTTTTACGTCCCATTAACAGCTATGGTAATTTAAGGAGGCCGGACCACAGGGACCTGAGAATTTGTTACAGCTATAATAAAAGGTGTTGAGAGTAATTCTACATGTTTTAGGGGTTTAGATCGATTTCCTATAAAAAATGACACCCCCAATGATCATATATAGGAGAAGGGCGGAAAGCTCTCGATGTCGAAATGTCGACCCCATGCCATAACTTTCTTGCATCAAAAACAACATTTCTAGTTGATCTACGGGAAAATGCTTAGTACCGATAGAAAGATGGATAATTTTTCTTTTGAAAACCTCATATATGCACGTAAAATGTATTCTCCTTCCGTGGACATGAACTCAGTTTCCTCCAAATACACACGCCATTTCAGAGATTCAAAGTTTTTCGCAGTGTTGAAATATGAAGTGTTGGTTGGTTTAGCGAGAAATGGATGCACTTCGAATTCCAGCCAATCACACCACTGGTCTCGGCACGTTGCTGACGTTAACTTCGATCATTAATATTCAAAACAAGTGGCAGGCGCTGAATGCGAAAAACTTTGAATCCCTGAAATGGCGTGTGCATTACATTAGGAGGAAACGGAGTTCATGTCCGCGGTAGGAGAATATATTGTACGCGCATATATGAGGTTTTCAAAAGGTCATTTTTACCGAAAGTCGATCTAAACCCCCAAAACATGTAAAGTTACTCTGAACACCTTAGTTTAGGTCCAAATATAGCTGTAACAAAATCTCAGGTCACTGTGAGGCGGATTTCCCGGAGAAAACCACCGACCTACGGCCAGTAACTGGCGACTACCTCACGTAGGTCTCGAACCCGCGACCCATTGGTGGAGGGCTAGTGATAGCAGAATGTCATACGCCTTACCACTTGGGCACCGAGGCCCCATATACTATACTGCGATCAAAATAAATCCAGAAAGTCAGATATTGTTATAAAATCCCATAAGAATGTTCAATTAATCCATAAGAATATCACAGTTTTTGTTTTCAAATTTCATAAGAATGTCAAATTGAATTCACAAGAATGAAACAGTTTTGTTCTCGAATTCCACAAGTAAATCGATAGAAATTCACTTCGTCCTTTTCCTCAACATCTTCGGCATTCCTTTCATTTTGTGTATCTTATGGTCGTCGATTTCTGTCTTGAGTTCTGAGAAAAAGCTCTACCAATCTAACTCGTCGGTCGATGAAGGTCGTCCATGGATTGTTTCCTTGAATATCTGGTACCTTCCCGTTACCACAGAGTTACCCCACGTATTGGTCGATGAATTAATAAGTTGAATCGTGAATATCTTTCACGATTGGGCTCCGCTCCCTCATATAAAATTTAAGGATAAGCTTACATATGTAAATGTAATTTTAAATTGATGTATCCAGGAAACATCAATTATAACGAATGGTATCTAAATTTAAAACTACATTTACATATGTAAGCTTATCCTTAAATTTTACCACGCGAGGTTTCGTATTTTTTAGATCCATAATGGTACTGATCACTTGTGCATTCGTTAAAATGCCAATAAGAGACTCTTATATATAGAAGAAATGTTATCGCTTTATTTTTATTAGTTTCTACAGGGATGTGTACACATCCCTGGTTTCTATAGTATCTAAACTCGAATTAAATTTGTTAAAAGGGGAGGGGTCGAACATTTTATGGATGCCCGTTATAAGCGGCACTGTATATACACCAATCATGAATGTACATGGATAATGAAAATTGAGTGTCCTAAATGCATCGTTATATTAATTTTCCAAATATGAGATTAAACGGTTTTCGTCGCATCGACGGCGCGAGACTCTTTAATTGAGATTTCCCGCATGCGAAATAGTCCACGTCCTCCATTTTGATTGGGTTAACACGGGAATTCTCGACTTCGTTCGCGCTGACCAGTGTTTTGATATGTTTCATAAGTAAACATCGGGATGTCAGCTATACCTATAGACATTTGAAATTCCTCTGCGATTTGTAAAGTCGGTTTGACATGTGAACTCATGAATGAATATTTTAAGAACTACTTTTTATATGCGCAGTATTATTAGGAGGTGTTGCAGGGCACTTCCGGTAACAAAAGTCTAACTTTAGCTGAGTTATCGAGAAACCTATTTCTGTAACTCAGAAGAAAGTAATGGGCTATTATGAAAAAGGTGATACTTTTCTTCACTGTCATGGTTTTGTTCTCATACAAAATCCAGGGTTTACATAGATATTGGAACGACAACACTGTGAACGGGAAGAAATATGGCGAGTTTTCCGATGAGGAGAGAGTGGAAATGTTGGAGGGAACAAAACGTATGTTTCATTTCGGATACGACAATTATATAAAGTATGCTTTCCCGGACGATGAACTTAATCCAATTTACTGCACTGGACGGGGACATGACCATGCCGATCCGTACGTATCACACTGGAACCGACAAAAACATTACTTATTATGAACAGAAGAATGGTGTTAAATATAGGCTTTTTCGATTTTTGGGATTTGCCAGCAAAATTAATATTGTTTAACATGTTACTTCGTTCATAAGATAATTTGCCATAAGTGTATTCAGTTTACTATATGCACCTAATTATAATCAATAGTCACAGTTTCTGTCTTAGATATTTAGATTGCGATCGTTCAAGCTACATTGTAATTTGTAGCTGCATTTTGTTAAGCCCATATCTATAGTATTTTTCAGCATATTCCATTTAATTTGGAAAAATAAAATGCATGGGTGGTGTAGTGGATAGTGCACTTGCCTTTCACAAAGGCGGCCAGGGTTCGATTCCCAGATCGGACGTGAACATGTATGGGGTTAGCTGCGATAACGTAGCTTTCTGACGATGAGACATTTTTTTATATATTGCGGCAGAGCGGAGAGTAGGCAGGGAATGAATATTCGTTCTAGTATGGGGTCACCTGCCCGATGACGTGGGTTTTCTCCAGGTGTACTCCTGTTTCCTCCCACAATAAGACCCCTGCCTGCCAACATCCGGGCCAACAAGAGTGATTAATATAAGTTGAAATAACTTGTTTCATAAATGAAATTAATTAATTTGTTATTAAATAAGCAAAGTTTATTTTTTTTAAATGGTTACAAATTTTGTATTTATAGATATTTGTAATGATTGTCCAGGTACATGTTGAGGCAAGGTAAAGCCTGAGAACCCATGGTTTTGAAAGTAGCCCTGTCATATATGGTAATACAATGTACCACACAAGGAAATTATATGCCACTGGTTAGTAATTACTAAATTAGCCTACATCATGTCTGGATGGGATTTTGAACTGTATCAAATTGCAAAAAGATTTTTGCATAAAATTATAAACAATGTTGAAAGGTTAAGGATTTCCCATCAAATACAATACATTGTTATTATTAATAACATTTCATATATATGATAGTATACTGATGTTTGCATAATCAGACAAATGAGTGAAGTTTGTATGGTGTTCAATTCAATAAACAATAAGATTTTCTAATAAATCAAGTTATATTTACTTTCTTCATGCTAACAATTAGTTATCACATTTCCCAGCATTGTTAATCTATAATTGCAGGTCTAATATCAACATCAATGATGCTCTGGGCGACTATATACTGACACTGGTGGATTCATTGGACACCCTAGCAGTATGTATCGCTAAAACTGTAACGGAACTGGACTGGGTCGAATGTCGGCGACGAGATAGCTCAATTGGTAGAGCGTCTGTCCAGAGTTCGAAGGGTCTCGGCCCTCTCGGGTTCGAACCCTGGTCTGACCGTGCATTTTTCCTCTCCTGTTACAGTGGTGTCTGTGACCAACCCTTGTTTCAAGCATTTGGTGTATGCTTGACAAGGGGAAACCCGGACCTGGCTTGTAAATAGTTGTGTCTTCGGGGGCAACAACTTAGAAAAAGGAGGGAGGAATGTAGCAGAACTGGACTGGGTCGATCGTAGGCAACAGGATATAGCTCAATTGGTAGAGCGTCCGTCTGGAGTTCCGAGAGTCCTGGGTTCGAACCCTGGTCTGGCCGTGCATTTTTCCTCTCCTGTTACAATGCTATACCTTAAAATGTTTTACACTAGCTATTTGTAACACTCCACATTTACACAGACTGATGTATATTTAACATACATGTCAAACTGGACATTTTCATATAATCGTGTTGATCTGTACAAACCGGTATTCTAAACAATTGGTAGCCAGTTGCATTTGAAAGTTGGCGATTAGTGGCTGTTAGTTGGCAACTTATACCAGCAAACAGCTTCTGTAATGAGAACACTGATATATATGTAGACTGGCTAAATGTTACACATTCTTTGTTTGATGTTTGTCAGTTTTATTGTTTTGTGTTTGACAGATAATGGGTAACAGTTCAGAATTCAAGAGAGCAGTTAGTCTGGTGGTAGAGAATCTCTCATTTGAGAAAGCCAACACAATCCAAGTCTTCGAGGCAACCATAAGGTTAGTATCTTCATTTTACACCAATTGTATATTTCAAAAAAATATTTGAATTCATTTGTTTATCAAAGACAAATGAAAACAAAACTTAGTAAATGTTACCACTTTAAAAAGAAGTTTATTTATTAAATGAAATAAGCTACGAAATGTAAAAATATCTTAATTCATAAAAGGAATGAAATTATAATCTTGATATATATTGATTAAATCATGGATGTTATACATGTATCTGTTTACCAGTCTTTTATGAAATTACTGTAAACATGAAAGTTTGTTTGTGTTTATTTATTTGTACAAATATTCAATAATCTGACTTACAGTAACTTTTGCTGTTTCAATATATCTGTGAAAGCTCTCAGTGGCAATACAAAACAAGAGATAGATAATCCTAAGTTTGAATGGGAATGAGTCATTTTGGTGAAATTTACATTGAAATGAAATCATAGGGGATGTTTATTTCAAAATTAAAGAGAATATAGGAAAGATTATTCCTGCTGCTTATGGATATTTTAATCATAAATGCATTTACTTGACGTAAAATCTCATCTCGGTTTTTGTGTTTTTTGTTAACATTTCATCATTATTGCCCTATACCGTGTTAGCCATACTTCTTTACCAAATAGATAATTACTGTGGAGATGTGTTATTGTATGCAGGGTCCTTGGTTCTTTGTTGTCCGCCCACCTCATCATCACCGACCCTAATCAACCTTTTGGAGACATGGTCCCTCCTCAATATGACAACGAGCTTCTTTCATTGGCCAACGACCTTGCCACAAGACTGCTTCCAGCTTTTGAAAACACAGCCACAGGAATTCCATTTCCCAGGGTCAGTCCACTCTCGGGGTTATTCTCATTATAGCATTTTGTCTTCATTTTGTTCCTAAATTTATAATATAAATTTATTACTTTACTTTTGTGATTATTTTTTGAATGATGATTAATTTTCAGAGAATTTGAATTCACCAAATATAATTATAATACCTCATTTCTAAACAATGACTGTTAATATCATTATGATCTGCTCTCCTTGTAAATTAATATTTAGATAAACATCAAGCAAAATATAGTAGATCAACTACAGTATATGTATCTATAATGTGGGCAATTTTGTTTTCATACACCCACATTTTAGGAAACTTGATGGTTAGCACTAGCTATAGAACAGAATAGGGGTCTAATCTTCCGTAAATTTACCATACATGCCATATGGTATACAGGGCTACATAAAAAAATACTAGCATGTGGTTAGTTTATAACCTGCTGGTCATTTCAGGTAGAAGATACTTATAATGTCAACTCTTATTCTTTATTTCATATCTATCTATAACAAATCTATGGATCATAATGGCATGTACACCTTTTGTTTGAACAGATTGTTTACATTTGTTTCCTTCATCATGTCGGTAAAATCAATGTTCACAATGTGTTCTCATTGAACATTTTTAACTCATTTATCCCTGAAATTTCGTAATGAAATATTCCACCTTTGAATTGGAAGAGCTCAAATGCGTCTTCAGGGGTGAATGTAATATTTTGAAAGGGAGATAATTCTGGAAAAAGTTTCATATTGATTATATGCCCCTTGAATTACTGCAATATTGATAATATAATGTCTGTGCAACAGATGTCGCTAAAACAAACTAAGATCTTGTTTATGGGTCATCTAACTCCATAACATTTTATATAATTGTATGGTATTCATTCAATAATGGGAGTTAAAAGGAGATTCATTTATTTGTTTTAAATTTGTATAGAAAAAAAAAGATAGAAAAAATGAATTTGATATACTAAAAAAAAAAGAAAAAATTGTAGATGTACTAACAATATAGAAGGTAGAATAGAGATCTAGAGATGTATAAATAATCTTGTACCTGACACGATTTGCTGTAGCTGATTGGAGCTGTCTATTTTATGACAGGTCAACTTGAAGCATGGTGTGCCAGTAAATAGCGTTAACACAACTTGTACCGCTGGGGCCGGTACTCTGGTGCTAGAATTTGGTGTGTTGTCACGATTACTGGGAGATCCGACATATGAAGCCTTTGCACGGCGAGCGGTGAAGAGACTTTGGTCTTTCCGTTCTAATGTAACAGGGATGCTAGGTAAGAACTTAAGTTTAAGAGAAAAGTTCTTATGATAAGGTAATAGAAATACATAAAGTGTGAAATTTACGTAAAAATATCAAATGACATCGAAATGTCATTATTGAAAAGAATTCAAATGCGGTAAGAGAACAAAAATAAATTGAAGTACCAGGTAGCTTTTACCTAATGGCCATTCTAGAAATATTAGGGAGCATGGAGACATTATATTTGTGAATCCCATCACCCATTTTACACTTAATGTTGTAATATTCTTTCAGAGTTTTTTTTCTTTCATTGTGTCTCATTTCCATAAAATAATTCCACATTACAACTTTTTATTGAAAAGATTAGTGTTGTCCTGATGATCGACTATAGTCGATATCTTATCGGAAAGGCAAACAATTCCCGACAATCGATTATGAGATGTCAACATCGATGATTGTTTTCAAAACCGGAAGTGCGAATTCTACTTTCATTTTCACTATTAAAGAGAGAATGAGAATTCTATGTCATTTTACTCTTTACTATAACTTCTTACCAATCATGCTATTTAAATATAATTAATTGCAAAAAATATGTAAAGGATATTAAACTGTTCATCAATAATTGAATAATGATTGTTACGCTGAAATGATATGATAAAAAATAAAGATGCGAAACTATTTGGAAAAGTTGAAATTTCATTAGTAGTATTAATAAAAGGAAAACCCATGCCATTTTTTTTAAGGATTATGTAACGGTAGACTAACTGATTAATAATCGAAAATTGATCTGTTGACACTAACCAATTATATCCGATCATCGATGTTGAAATCTCAACCGATTCCCAACACTAATAAAGATCTAGAGAATGGATTTAAAAAAAATGAAACTGACACTCTGATCATCAATTAGTTTATAATATGTGATGGAGATGAAATGTATGAAAATAATACCCCCC
>NW_018405506.1:1580745-1655396 GCF_002113885.1 Mizuhopecten yessoensis
CACACACACACACGCCTAACACAAACACACAAAAAAAAATCTTTAAATATTTCATATGATAAAAACTTTAAAAATTCAACCCCATTAATAGTACTTAATAATAATATTTGAGGCATAAATTGATTAATTAATACCGATTGTTTGTTTAACTCAATGCTTGCCCTTGATTGTAGGTCATGTTATCAATGTACAGACAGGAGAATGGGTGGGTGAGATGAGTGGCCTGGGTGCTGGACTAGACTCCTTCTTTGAATATTTACTGAAGGTACATTATTCGAGTGAAATAAAATAATTGATTGTTTATCATGGTCATTGATACTTGGCACCTATAACATGGATTAATATATTTGTTTAATTTAATTCTTCCAAGTCAGGATGCATTTGACATTTAAATACATGTAATATATAAAAAGACTTTGTAGCCTGTGACACAGTGTGTATTTATTTTTTAATTTTAGGTGAATAGTTCTTTCTGTTATGTTTTACTTTAAATAAAGTTTTCACTTCACAATGTGGTTTATATTGGCAGAACAAAATTGGTGATTTATCAATACATATGCTATGGTTATGTCTCAATATATTTGGTTAGACAAATAGTTACAAGATCCAGACAAAGCACATACTGCCTAAATGTTGGTAAACTTTCGTCCAGCGAAAGTACTTGCAATTTACAGCTGATTTAGTACATAAATATTTGTCAAGTGCATCTTATTTTATGGAACTACTAAATGTGCTGTGATGTGTCTTAATGGTGAATTCACTCTCATTGTGGAGGGCAGAATTTAAAATATGGGAAACTTAATTTTCCGGTATACAGTACACCTGTGTTATTTTGAATACTCATCGAGAAAAAAAAATCTAAGAGAAATATAAAATAGAAGGCAGATTGAATGATGATTTTTTTTCTAAGAACAGTATGTTCTCTTTCTTCAGACGTTTATAATGTTCGGTGAGGATGAGGACCTGAAAATGTTTAATGAGTCTTATGAAACTATAAAATTTCACATGAGGAGAGGGTAAGTCTCTAAAGGATAACGATTTTATCATTAGCTAAATATATTATATTTATCCAGGAATTACTGCTTTCCTTCGTTGCTATCTTTATTTTTTTGGAGCCAGAATGTTTAATCCGGGTCATAAGGCTATAAAAAGAATCCCTCTTATCACTGCGCTGAATTTGATATACATTCTGTTCAATGGTTTGCCATTGAATACCATATATATGTTAAGAAAAATTATACATATATTCATAAGTATGGCACAATATCAATATTTTTCACAGTGAAATATAAGGAAGTGTGGAATTTAGTATGTAACATAATCTTTGGCACCCAGCTTAAGTGGCATTTTTAGTGAACTACTAAATGCAGATCTACCATTTTCTGCTATCATTTGCTGTGATAAAATGTGTGCAATAAATGTTACCAAGTATGCAGTTATGTTAACTAAACTTATGTATCATAAATTAACAAAACGACCTCTTATCTACCAATGCTAGACTAACACATATAACTTTCCATACAAAAATTACAAAATATAATGAAAAGGGATTAAATAATCACTATAACATTAAAGTTAATGTCCATGAAATTGAAATGTCAATAATCTTTGGATCACCTTATGCTGTCTGTATATATATATTTCTTTCTTGCTTAGGTATTTTAAATAGGTACAGTAATTTTGTGTTTTTCTCCAGGAGACAAAGATGCAATTATGGAAATGGCTATCCTCCTATCTATGTGAATGTAAACATGAAAACAGGCATAACCTTCAACAACTGGATAGACTCCCTTCAGGCTGCTTGGGCAGGTGTACAGGTAGGTAATGGCTGGTCTACAGGTACATTATAACACATGTACAGGTAGGTAGTGGCTGGTCTACAGGTACATTATAACATATGTACAGGTAGTTAATGGCTGGTCTACAGGTACATTATAACATATGTACAGGTAGGTAAAGGCTGGTCTACAGGTACATTATAACACATGTACAGGTAGGTAATGGCTGGTCTACAGGTACATTATAACACATGTACAGGTAGGTAAAGGCTGGTCTACAGGTACATTATAACACATGTACAGGTAGTTAATGGCTGGTCTACAGGTACATTATAACATATGTACAGGAAGGTAAAGGCTGGTCTACAGGTACATTATAACATATGTACAGGTAGGTAATGGCTGGTCTACAGGTACATTATAACATATGTACAGGAAGGTAAAGGCTGGTCTACAGGTACATTATAACATATGTACAGGTAGGTAATGGCTGGTCTACAGGTACATTATAACATATGTACAGGTAGGTAATTACTGGTCTTCAGGTACATGATAACACATGTACAGGTAGGTAATTACTGGTCTACAGGTACATTATAACATATGTACAGGTAGGTAAAGACTGGTCTACAGGTACATTATAACATGTGTACAGGTAGGTAGTGGCTGGTCTACAGGTACATTATAACATATGTACAGGTAGTTAATGGCTCGTCTACAGGTACATTATAACACATGTACAGGTAGGTAAAGGCTGGTCTACAGGTACATTATAACACATGTACAGGTAGGTAATGTTTTTTAAATGGTTCATTATAAGCCATCTAATCCAAAGTAATCAAGAAATCCTCCATAAACAACCTTAAGAGAATATAGAGAGTCTTAGTTCATGTTTATACATGTACCTTTATCTATTACAGGTACTGAAGGGAGATATAGAGGAGGCCATCTGTTCACATGCACTTTTCTATTCCATTTGGCAAAAGTATGGGTTTTTACCTGAGCGATATAACTGGCACTTAAAAGCTCCTGATGTGCTGTTTTACCCACTGCGACCAGAACTGGTGGAGTCCACCTACCTATTGTACCAGGCCACCAAGAACCCTTTCTACCTCCATGTGGGCCGTGACATCTTCAACAGTATAGACGAGCATGCCAAGGCCAAGTGAGTGTCCAGACCTTACCTAATTGACCAAATAATAAAGTCATCTCACTTGCAGGATCAAAATGACCTACGGTAAACCTCCGGTCACTTCGAATAGGCAGATAGTTCAAACACACTTTTTGAATAATAACAATAATAATTTTATGTTTTACTAGTGATAATTTCCTCCCTGACCATTTATAATATCCTTACAGTACACGGAGCGCGGAATGTTAGGTCACATCGCTGACAGATATGTGTATTGTCATGATATTACTGTGAGTACAATTTGATTATATAATCGGGACCTGGCCACTGATCCCTGATTTATTACTTAATTGATATATTACCTCTACGTGTACCAAAACAAAAAGATTTGACCAGGTGGTCGATCGAACTATTAATCCGTAATTGCAGTTTAAATCCACCCTCCACATTCTGATACATTACAATTGAACTTCCGTCAAACCTGAGAAAACATCTACCGCTTTGCGACCTACATACTTGTCTCTGCTTTGCGATTGAACTTAATAACAGATTATTAATATGCAAGTAAATATAAGAAAGATATATATACAATTATTCATCTCTAGATTTGCAAATATATATCGCAATAGGCCGTCATTGTTCCGTAACAACGATTTGACTGTTTGCCATGATTTTTGTTTGCCAATGTTGACTGGGATAGTTCGAACTACTCTTTATTTTAGCGGCTATGATTTTGAGTAATTCAAACAGGATTGACAATATTTTGTTTAATTTGTTCGATCTGACCAGAGATTTACCGTATGGCCAATTTTTGCACTTTATCCATCAACCTTATCCTCTGTCACATCTGCTTGGATTTCAACAACATTTAATGTACTGTATCCATGATACCAGGGGATCAAACATTGTATAAAAAAGGATGTAGTCTTCCTTAGGATTGAAAGCCAGACCAAATAAGGGTAAATTAAAGGTTTTCAGCCTTCATAAACCCATTTTTTATTGAAAACCTAGATGAAGTTTTACTAAATTTAGGTAGCAGTATACAGTAGAGGGTTGTGGCCATGGGTGGTATTTTTGTTAAATGGCTAACCCCTGTATAATGATGTGTACAAAAAATATAAAAATACAACTGTACTAAAATTGGTATAAGCATGATGAAGTGGGCTATGTGAGCTTCACATTTATAAAAAAAAAAGAAGATTGTTTTGGTTCGAGAATAAAATTTTGGCCATAATCCGAAAGGGTGCCTACACATGAAAAGCTAGCTTTACAGGAGGTAAAATTTTGACAACAGCACACGACGCAAAATTGCAAAAAAATCAAGTTTTACAACTTTACTGGGACCCAGATAATTCTGCAACCAGGTATAGGTAATCATTAATTTTAGACAGAACTTAAGATAAAAAATACTAGTTGCGGGGGTCAAATTTTGGGTTTCACACAAGTGACATACATAGAAAAAATAGGTTTATACACTTCTCAGTACTTTATATGTATTGTAAACGTTATGCAGTTTACAAATATATATACATGTATGCATGTGTTGTGTAGGGTAAATCCGCTGTGTTTACATTTCCTCGACTAGTGCCTTGTTTATCAGAGTCGGGCCATTTCTACTGAACACTGCTACCTTAACATCAGTAGGAAAGAGACAATATTGTATAAATCAAGGGAGTAATCCTCTGGAATATGGGGATGGGGTAGGTCCTGCAGGGCTCAGAATATAGCAAAATAGGTCGGTTTAATCTTCAAAAGCCTCTCTCTGCTGAGAAACCGCCAACAGTTATGGTGACCTGTGGTTAAGCCCATGGGCCTCTGCAATGGCTTTTTGGGAGAAACACTCAAAGTGTTTCACAGGTTTGGAAGATAATTTCATCTTTTATGCATGTTCACAGGTGTGGGTATGGCACTGTTCATGATGTGAATACTAAATCTCTTGAGGACCGCATGGAGAGCTTTTTCCTCAGCGAGACTTGTAAATATCTGTATCTGGTAAGTATTGTCTGACATTGTCTGAAGGGTGGAATTCTGCTAGATTATTGAAACATTCCAAATTTTCTATTTTGCATTACTTAAATGTAACTCTCATTGTGAAATGATAATTTCTGACCACTTGGAATCAAATGAATCAATTACTGAAATGAAAATTGGCAAGTCACTTGACACCTGTATTTAGAAGTCAGCATATATATAAGACCTAGCCGGAATTTTACTCTCTTTGCCTCAAGGAATGTAATCTAAGGAGATCTTACGCAATTAATAGTTCATTGTATAGATGAATGGAATTGATGATAATAATAATAATTTGAGTTTCTTATATATACCGCTTTATCACAACCTAGTTCGTAGGTCGTCTCAAAGCGGTTCACAAATTATTATCCGTGGTTATAGGGCCTTTGCAACCAGCCAATATATTTCTCAACTCCCTGGGGGAGAATACAGCCAGTGCTGCCATTTCGGCGCTCATAGCTAGCATTCAACAATTCTAGCTCTGCCCAACCACATACTCATTTACAGCTGAGTAGACTGGAAGAAGCGGAGTAAAGTATCTTGCTCAAAGATACAACACGGTGCCGTGACACGACTCGAACCTGCAACCCTTTCGTCATGAGCTCGGCGTCCTACCACTAGACTACTTGCCTCTGATACACATGTTGAATTGTATTCCGAAGCAGAAAGATTCTTCTTGATAGAGTGAACAGTTGGACCGATATCATTCCGGTTAACTGGTGATCACATCTAGTTAAATCTTCTGTTTGATAACCTCAGGGTCGTGCTCAGATATTATACTTTGAATAAAAAGAAATCATATGAGATGAAGGAACTAGCCAAGGGTTCCACAAATGATTCCACGTGTACAGTTATTGTGAAACTCGTTATTGTTAATATTTTTTACTTACAGTTGTTTGACAAAGACAACCACGTTAACAGGGAGCAGTCAAAGTACCTGTTCAGCACAGAAGGCCACTTGTTTCCTGTTGACAGAAAATTACGTCTAAAACCTTGGCAAAAGGACGAATTCGATACATATGCCAAAAAGAAAAAGCGGAAAGTTGCTTCAGTTGTCAATGCAAGGCACAATGCAACTTATTCCAACGTACGTATGTCCTAATGTTTAGTATAATGTTTAGTGTAATGTTTAGTATAATGTTTAGTGTAGTGTTTAGTATAATGTTTAGTATAATGTTTAGTATAATCGTTCTAAAAGTCAAGTAAAACTGAACTGTGTCACATTTGAAAAGTTTATTTATGACTGGTTTTATTATTCGTTTTGATTTGTGTATGTCGGGTAATTAAAGTATCTTGAAGTTCTTGAAAAGTGTTATTTAATTTAAATCTGCCTTAATTCAGTCCTTGATATTAACATTTTAGACAATTCTATTACAAGCTATCCAGTGATTTAGATAAATGTTAAAAGCTTAGTTAGTCACATGTTTAGCAACAAAGCTCAATGTTCTGTGTTTTGGGTTAAGCCTGCTATGTAGATCATGATTAATTTTATGTTTGAGAGATCTTGATTTGAAAACACTACACTAGGTGTTAATGTTTCCCCCACTGTATTAGAAGATACAGGGGTATGTCACTGTGCTACATATACTGTAGATACTAGATTGGTGTGTTGCTACTGTATAACTTGTAGCTGACAAATGAGTATTTTTCAGCTGTATAAGGTAATACAAGGATGTCTTTCCATTTCACTTGATGGTAAATGGCCATGTTTCCATTGCAGTGTGATAACATTCCGACAGAGCGTCGATACTTCATGCCCTTAGGCAGGCCATACTTTGAGCAGATTCAGGACTCTGTCGGACTATACTGACTACAAATAACTCTCCAATGATGCTTAAACAACCTTGTTGTCATGGTGATGATTGTATTACATGTGCCTTGTTGTCATTACTTTGTTGTACTACCTTATTGTCATGATAACCATTGTACTATACTTTGTTGTCATGGTGATGGTTGTACCATACTTTGTTGTCATGGTGATGATTGTACTTCATTGTTGTAATGATAACCATTGTGCTATACCTTGTTGTCATGATAACCATTGTACTATACTTTGTTGTCATGATTACCATTGTACTATACTTTGTTATCATGGTGATGGTTGTACCATACTTTGTTGTCATGGTGATGATTGTGCTTCTTTGTTGTCATGATAACCATTGTGCTATACTTTGTTGTCATGATTACCATTGTAATACTTTGTTATCATGGTGATGGTTGTACCATATTTGTTGTCATGGTGATGGTTGTACCATATTTGTTGTCATGGTGATGATTGTGCTTCTTTGTTGTCATGATAACCATTGTGTTATACTTTGTTGTCATGATAACCATTGTGCTATACTTTGTTGTCACGATGCTGCTTGTGTTTCCTTGTTGTCATGGTGAATATTATATTGCCTTGTAGTCATCAAGATGTATGACATAAAGATAAATGGAAATACTCATGAAATATTTGACGAGAATTGCATTGATACATTTCAAAAAGTATACAGTAACATGGCATAAAATCACAAAGTTACATAGTAGGGATCAATCATCTTATAGAAAGTAGGTAATGTATCTCAAGTATCTGATGGCTTACACTATAGGCATCGTGGAAGCCTTCATTCAGGGATGTTTACTGTCACCGTATTGCACATATTCTATAATTTGTTGTACAGCTTTGCGTTTTGGATCTAAAATCTGTATACAATTTATTTATTTTACAACAGTTATAAAACATGTTTTTTAAACTTATATGTATCACTCTTGCTGGCCGGATGTGAGCACATGGTGGAGATGGGTGGTGTTATTATGGGAGAAAGAACGATCGGGGAATCAAACTCAGGCTGTCTTGGTGAAAGGTGAATTCATTATCCACTGTGCCACCCCACCTTCCAAAAGTCTGATACCTGGTTTCCATACAAATAAAGCCTAAATGATAACACATGTTGTATTTGTTAACTAATATTTATCAAATATCATACAAAGTGTTCTTTATATGAAAACATCTTGAGTAACGTTTGTAAATAGAGGTTTGTGTCATGTTGTCAAATAAGTCAAAAATATGAGTTCTTGAGGGTTTTGGTAATATTTACATCATTTGAAAGAAATGCATTATGTGTTATTTTCATATATCAAAAAGTTATGTAATTTAGGAATAGGGCAAGAATGTTAAAAAAAAATCAATTCTATCACATTAAGTCCTAATTCCTATCACCTTTTAAACTATGCAGCTCATTTGTCTATGAGAAAAGGTCAAAGATATAGTTGTGGTCTGGATATATATTTTGACTGTTCATGCCAGGGCAAGGTAAATTCTGAGAATCCCTGGATTTGATTGTAGACCTGTCCTATATATATATATGTCTATCAATAGAAATCCAGATAGTTTGGTACGGGAATTTGAAGCATATGGAAAGGTATAATGTGATTATTTCAGTGTCATCCTGTAGGTAATGCTGTGTGATTGGTTTTAAATGCATTTCCGCAATGTCAGTAATGCTTTTAGATTTTATACCAAAAGCAGGAACACATCGTCAGTATTGTGGACTGAAGAAACTTTTCTTTTTGTTCATGTAAGCCTTTCATGTAAGTTTTTATATTTTTTTGATTCAATTTGTGCTTCCTCGAGAATGAATGTGCGATGTACATGCAATGCTTTGATATTTGAGAGTGTTACAGGCTGATTATGATATGTCAGTGATATTCATTGAAAATATACCAAATTTTCTTATTTGACCTGAAGTTAAAAGTAACACTCATTTAATAAGCTTATTGTAAGAATGCCAACAAAAGGACAACATATATAGGATCTTGCATGACTTTCCATTTCATATGAGATTTATGAAATGAGTTTTAAGATTTTTTTCAATTTAGCATCCTCTTGTGAGCTAGAATGAAAAATTCGTGACAAGTTTCATAAATTTCATATATGAAATGAAAACGAGTGTAAGATCATTTTTAACACATACGATTTGTGGCATTTATTCGTGTAAAACGACAATTTTCATGCAACCTTGAAATGTAAAAAGCCGCCATTTTGACTCCAGTGCATAGGTCTATGACGTCATGTACTTGTCCGAGGCGTGACATCACATTTTAAACAATTGAAACTTTCAACCAATCACAGGACTGATAGGTCATATTACATGGGTTAAAACACACAAAAATATGACGTGGGTATATTCACTGGATAACACGGTACATTATGTGATAAAAAAAACTTCTGTCTCAAAGAATACAATATGTATACACTGGTTGTAAATGTAACCAGACAGAAATATTTCTTACCCATTACTAGTGCTGCCTATGTGTGTCATGGCTGTATTGTTCATTGGTTGAGCTTCAGAAGATGTCATTCATTTTTATTCACTGTAACAGGTGTAAATTGAGGTATGATTGTTTTTTTCAAATGTGAAATAAGGATCATAAAGAATTTGAATTTTTATAACATACCATGAAAAAGTACCATCTTACAATTTAGGATGTGATGGTGTTTCCCATATTATTATATACAGTTATCAGACGACAATCCAGTTTATAATTGGTAAACGGGTTACAAACAGTAACAGCCTTATTTTTTTCACCAATGTCATTTCTTCTCAGCTGTCCTAGGTACTGTACAAATATAGCACTATTATTATATAGTAGTCATATCACTCATGTTAACTGTCTTCCTATCTACATGGGAAACAAAAATATGTTTTCAATGGTATTTTACTCATATTGAGTAACAGAAATTGAATTGTTATACTAATCATTATCTGTATCTTAATTCCAATTAAGGTCACAGATTTCCATATATAATGTTTTATCTTAATCAAATTATTTTCTTGATACTTACCTACTTTAAACTGAGAGTTTTGATTTACTAAAACAGAGATTTCCCTTAGATATTGTGCTGGGACAACCAAAGCCAAATTCATTCCATATAACATGTATTGCAAATTCCTGCTTAAAACTAAATTTTTTGTATTTTTATTCTGACACTGAAATTTCTGTCTTGCAATCCACTTGGTAGTGTTTCAAAGAACATGTGTATGCATTTCATAATAAAACCTGTGACAATCAACAATGTCTGTATGCATATTTTAAAAAAAAAACTGTGGTGAAATATAACAGTTTAAATAAACCCTGTGGTAAATTATAACAGATTAAATAAACCTGTGGTGTAATATAACAGATTTAATAAACCCTGTGGTGAAATATAACAGATTTAATAAACCCTGTGGTGAAATATAACAGATTTAATAAACCCTGTGGTGAAATATAATAGATTTAATAAACCCTGTTGTGGAATATAACAGATTAAATAAACCCTGTGGTGAAATATAACAGATTTAATAAACCCTGTGGTGAAATATAACAGATTTAATAAACCCTGTGGTGAGATATAACAGATTTAATAAACCCTGTGATGAAATATAACAGTTTAAATAAACCCTGTGGTGTAATATAACAGATTTAATAAACCCTGTTGTCGAATATAACAGTTTAAATAAACCCTGTGGTGAAATATAACAGATTTAATGAAACCCTGTGGTAAAATATAACAGATTTGATAAAGCCTGTGATGTAATATAACAGATTTAATAAACCCCGTGGTGAAATATAACAGATTAAATAAACCCCTGTCAACTCCCATACTGGCAATGTCACAGCTGTCAACTCCCATACTGTCAATGTTATATATGTCAACTCCCATACTGTCAATGTCACAGATGTCAACTCCCATACTGTCAATGTCACAGATGTCAACTCCCATACTGTCAATGTCATATATGTCAACTCCCATACTGTCAATGTCATAAGTCAACTCCCATACTGTCAATGTCATAAAGGTCAACTCCCATACTGTCGATGCATATATGTCAACTCCTTTACTGTCAATGTCACAGATATCAACTCCTTTACTGTAAATGTCACAGATGTCAACTCCATTACTGTCAGTGTCACAGATGTCAACTCCCATACTGTCAATGTCACAGATGTTAACTCCCTTACTGTCAGTGTCACAGATGTCATCTCCCACACTGTCAGTGTTACAGATGTCAACTCCCATACTATCAATGTCACATATGTCAACTGCCATAGTATCAATGTCACAGATGTCAACTCCCTTTCTGTCAGTGTCACAGATGTCAACTCCCATACCTGTCAATGTCATAAGTCAACTCCCATACTGCCAATGTCATAAAGGTCAACTCCCATCCTGTCGATGCATATATGTCAACTCCTTTACTGTCAATGTCACAGATATCAACTCCTTTACTGTAAATGTCACGGATGTCAACTCCATTACTGTCAGTGTCCCAGATGTCAACTCCCATACTGCCAGTCTCACAGATGTCAACTCCCTTACTGTCAGTGTCACAGATGTCAACTCCCTTACTGTCGATGCATATATGTCAACTCCCATACTGTCAATGTCACAGATGTCAACTCCCTTACTGGCAATGTTATATATTTCAGCTACCATACTGTCAATGTCACAGATGTCAACTCCCATACTGTCAATGTCACAGATGTTAACTATCATACTGTCAATGTCACAGATGTCAACTCCCTTACTGTCAGTGTCACAGATGTCAACTCCCTTACTATCAGTGTCACAGATGTCATCTCCCACACTTTCAGTTTCACAGATGTGATCTCCCACACTGTCAGTGTCACAGGTGTCAACTCCCATACTATCAATGTCACAGATGTCAACTCCCTTACTGTCAGTGACACAGATGTCTACTCCCTTACTGTCAATGTCATAAATGTCATCTCCCATACTGTCAATGTCATAGATGTCATCTCCCATACTGTCAATGTCATAGATGTCATCTCCCACACTGTCAGTGTCACAGATGTCATCTCCCATACTGTCAATGTCACGGATGTCAACTCCCATTCTGTCAATGTCACAGATGGCAACTCCCTTACTGTCAGTGTCACAGATGTCAACTCCCTTACTGTCAATGTCATATATGTCATCTCCCACACTGTCAGTGTCACAGATGTCAACTCCCATACTATCAATGCCACAGATGTCAACTCCCTTACTGTCAGTGTCACAGATGACATCTCCCACACTGTCAGTGTCACAGATGTCAAATCCCATACTATCAATGTCACAGATGTCAACTCCCATACTGTCCCTGTCAAAGATGTCAACTCCCATACTGTCAATATCACAGATGACAACTCCCTTACTCACAATGTCACAGATGTCAACTAACATACTGTCAATATCACAGATGTCAACTCCCTTACTATCAATGTCACAGATGTCAACTCCCTTCCTGTCAATGTCACAGATGTCAACTCCTTTACTGTCAATGTCACAGATGTCAACTCCCTTGCTGTCAATGTCACAGATGTCAACTCCCATACTATCAATGTGACAGATGTCAACTCCCTTACTGTCAGTGTCACAGATGTCAACTCCCTTCCTGTCAATGTCACAGATGTCAAATCACATACTGTCAATGTAACAGATGTCAACTCCCTTACTGTCAATGTCAGATGTCAACTCCCTTACTGTCAATATCACAGATGTCAACTCCCTTACTATCAATGTCACAGATGTCAACTCCCTTCCTGTCAATGTCACAGATGTCAAATCACATACTGTCAATGTAACAGATGTCAACTCCCTTACTGTCAATGTCATAGATGTCAACTCCCACACTGTCATTGTCACAGATGTCAACTCCCTTACTGTCAATGTCAGATGTTAACTCCCTTACTGTCAATATCACAGATGTCAACTCCCATACTGTCAGTGTCAAAGATGTCAACCCCCATACTGTCAATATCACAGATGTCAACTCCCTTACTATCAATGTCACAGATGTCAACTCCCTTAATGTCAATGTCACAGATGTCAACTCCCATACTATCAATCTCACAAATGTCAACTCCCTTACTGTCAATGTCATAGATGTCAACTCCCACACTGTCATTGTCACAGATGTCAACTCCCATACTATCAATGTCCCAGATGTCAACTCCCTTACTGTCAGTGTCACAGATGGCAACTCCCTTACTGTCAATGTCATATATGTCATCTCCCACACTTTCAGTGTCACAGATGTCAACTCCCATACTGTCAATGTCATATATGTCAACTCCCATACTGTCAATGTCACAGATGTCAACTCCCTTACTGTCACTGTCACAGATGTCAACTCCCATACTATCAATGTGACAGATGTCAACTCCCTTACTGTCAGTGTCACAGATGTCAACTCCCTTCCTGTCAATGTCACAGATGTCAAATCACATACTGTCAATGTAACAGATGTCAACTCCCTTACTGTCAATGTCATAGATGTCATCTCCCACACTGTCATTGTCACAGATGTCAACTCCCTTACTGTCAATGTCAGATGTTAACTCCCTTACTGTCAATATCACAGATGTCAACTCCCATACTATCAATGTCACAAATGTCAACTCCCTTACTGTCAATGACATAGATGTCATCTCCCACACTGTCATTGTCACAGATGTCAACTCCCTTACTGTCAATGTCATAGATGTCATCTCCCACACTGTCATTGTCACAGATGTCACCTCCCTTACTGTCAATGTCACAGATGTCAACTCCCATACTGTCAGTGTCAAAGATGTCAACTCCCATACTGTCAATATCACAGATGTCAACTCCCTTACTCACAATGTCACAGATGTCAACTAACATACTGTCAATATCACAGATGTCAACTCCCTTACTCACAATGTCACATATTCCAACTCCCATACTGGCAATGCCACAGATGTCAACTCCCTTACTGTCAATGTCACAGATGTCAACTTCCATACTGGCAATTTCACAGAAGTTTTCCTTGAAAGGTCTTTATCAAATTCCAAATGAAGACACTGCTGTTACTTCTGGACAGGGTTTTAAGATGTAAGCTCCATTATAAGGGGCTGAACAAATCAAATACTATCGATCCATGGATCTTCCAAATTGCTGCGAAGAACGTATTTCTTTCAATGAGAATATTTTGTAATGATTGTTTGAATATCCAGGGGACCGATACAGGTCCTCATGCCCTCTTGTTATGGAGTATACTATGTATAGAATGGTTTATGCTGAAGAGAAAAGGTGTTTTGTTTCTGATTTCTGGCGCTATTTTCTCTGCAGGAAAGAATAAAACACATTGCTGCTTGATAAATTTTATTTGTGAAAGTTCAGAGAAGGTGTTTTATTTAAACAAACAATAAATTTCACTTCTGCAGTCGTCTGGTGATTTGATTGTTAGTTATTGTTGAAATTGTATTTTTTTCTGCTAGTTTTCAAAGGATTGAATATTTCAATATAACTGTTAGATTGCACTTGCCAATCAAAACAAAGTCAACTGAGAGCAAATAAATGCATAAACTGGAAAATCAAAAACATTAAGAAATTCAGAATAATCTATCAGGCACCCGAGTTAAAAAGTGGGTCATAATCTCCGTTAATATAAACTGTGTGTTGGGGAAAGTAGCTCAATTATCGCTTAAGGAAATGTCAACAGAGGATTTCATTGTAACAACTGAACGAGTCCTTTTCCTTGAATCTGAGTATTAAGAGTCTTTTATTTTGAGTCGCCACGGTCGGAGGTCATAGGAATAGGAATTGTAAAAAAGTGCTTAACCATCAACATTAAAGCTGGCGAAAAAGAAAAGCAAAGATTTCGGGAGCACAAAAAACGATAGCTCGGTCGTATTTTGCCAGCAGAAATGGGTAGGGTTACAAAAGTACTGTACGAAGATCCTAGAAAAGACCCTACCTCACGCATTAAACAGAAATATGAAATGTTTAGACCACGATCGGAGAAAGCTGTCTCATTACTGATCGACAAAACAAATACTTCTACACAAAAACTTTTCAAGATTATATTGCACACTAAGGATTCACAAACCGGGTAAGCCATCACACGCTCAATAGTGAATTACAACGGGTCGATGTATTACCATCTATCCTGACCTCTTGCATACATATTGTCACCATTTGTAGGAGCTATAAATCATCATGTTATAATTTCGAACATCTGAAATCTGGCTTGACAATTGAGAAGACTTTTTCAACTTCACTTCAGCAGCCCGCCAGTACCAGAGGTCATCAGTAACCCATAGATTAACAACATACACACGACCATTATGAGAGCATATCTATTAGATAATATATCGGGAGTTATTATCCCCTCGCAACGAAAGTTCGAGGGTATATAGGATTCCGCCCGTATGTACGTACGTATGTTACACTCTTTGTCATCGCTCTAGCAACTACAATCCTCAACGAAAGTGTGTAGTATGACAATACCTTGAACAAGTTCTGGTTTGTACGTTGAAGGTCAAGGTCACTGTTACTATTTTCAGAAAAAAAACCTTGTCATCGCTCTACCGACTTCATTCCTCAACGAAATTTCATGAAACTTGATACAAATATTTGGTATGATAATTGAACAAGTTCGCGTTTCGGGTTTCGATTTTCCACGTCAAGGTCACTGTTACTATTTTTAGAAAAAAAACCCACTTTGTAACTTCATTACTGAACGGAATTTCATGAAACTTCATGCAAGTGTTTGGTACGGCAATGCCTTGGACAATTTTGCGTTTCCAGTTTCTATGTTCAAGGTCAAGGTCACTTATAGTATTTTAACCAAAAACGTTGTCATCTCTCTATCGACTTCATTCCTCACCAGGATTTCATGAAACTTAATACACGTGTTTGGTATGGGAGTGCCTTGAAAAAGTTCGCGTTTCAGGTTACTGCGTTAAAGGTCAAGGTCACTTTTACTAGCTTTTTAAAACACTATGGAATCGCTCTAGTGACTTCATTTCCTCTTATATATGTCACAATGTGTGAATACGAGGAGATGTGTATTACTTGTGATGCCTTGTTGATACTTGTAATGAATACGTCGTACTCCAGCCTCAGAGATAAGGTATATCAACAAAAGTACGGATCCGGTATGGAAAGCCCTGTGTCATCTTTAAGTTGAATATCTAAAGCTGATTGCCAAAAGATCGGCTGCCATGGAGTGCAGTCATACTCTTTCGAAAGGGTTTCAACCGATCACCGAAACCAAGTGAACAAAATTGATTTTATCTTTATTCAACGAAGACAACCCCCTTGCTTTGTATAACACTTGAACTCTGGTACCAATGATGTTTTATAGCAAACAAGGTTGAAATATGATAAGACTGTTAGGAGGAGTTGGTCCAAACGCTTAGTATACCCTACTCCTGTTGGGCCTAGCTGCCAAGTAGGCTACACTCTCCCTTTACACAACCTATTGCCAGGTCATACGGACCAAGGATTCACCAAATTTACTGAAATCAGTAACTTATAAATGTGGCTCTAGGTATAAGATGAGGAACTCAATTGTTAACATATTTTGACTATTGGACTAAGTCCCCGGGGGCAGGGCCAAATTAAAATGCTCATCCTGTTTTCTCCAAGCCAAGTGAGTAAATATGGCTATTTTGTGGGCAGCTATTCCTCTTCCAAATTCCGGCTCAAGGACTAATTTCCCAAGTGTAAACTGGATCCGGGGGCAATCATGGTAGCTCATTTGCCAAGCAATGGTAGATGTGGCTATATGGAAGTGTCTTAAACGTTACCATGATAAATATAGGATCAAATGACTAAGTCCTGAAGAATTGGGCCGGACCCTGGAGGCAATATTTGTAGCGTGCTTTTCTTCATCTTTTCATGCCAAGCAAGCAGGTATATGGTTATGCTATTGGCATCTCCACCATTACCGTGTTATCATCCTTTTAAGCCTCTGCAACAGTCCCCATGCGTTCAGCCCCACCGTTTGCACATTTAATAATCACTACCTGATTATACTTCCAACCATATATTGTAAACACTTATCATATAGATCTAAATGATACGTCACTTTAATCAATGGCATGGCTAAATATCTGATTTTAGTTTCCTTTTCTCAGCCCCCGGAGGGTCAGCACCCCTCCTCCTACGCAAACACTTCTTTACATTTTTTATCCATCACAATCTGCGTATACTTCCGATCAAACATGATTGAAATCCGTCAGAGAGTTTCAGGAGAAATAACCACTGGATGGTCAATCTCTTTATTTGTATGATGTAAATTAAATTTCCACCACCAAAGGATATTTCCAGTTAAGTTTTATGAAGTTTCAATCAGCAGCTCATTGGAAGAGGTCGTTTGAAGAAATTGTTATTAGATGAACGATGGATAATGCATCGATCACTACATACGTTTTGTTTGTCCTTTAGACTAAGTTAGCTAATAGCTTACAATGTGTCACCCTGTCGATCACTTGTGTTTACGTGAGAACCAAGTTTAAGTTTTAACTTTCAATAACATGTCATGTCGTCTTAACTTAAAACCAAAATGTCACGGGGACCCCAAGGCTATATATAACGTCGTTGATTTTACATACAAACTGTATGGGGATCCCTTTAGGCTATATTTATAGAGTGTTGGTGATTAACATAGTCACTCTACGTCATGTTCTGTGTAATTACACACAGCCAAGTGTTATACATTGTATAGCCTGCGGGGAAATGCAAGGTAAAACAGCAAAAGGACGTGACTTGTCGTAGGCAGTTGTCAACAATAGAGTCACCATTTAACTAGTGTATAACTATCAACGTAAGCATCGTACTTCAGTATCGTTTTTATGACACACATACATTTGTTTAATAGTTAAGAAGAATATTGTAACTCATTACAAGTTATCACGACAAGCACTTTCGTTGGCTGCATTACACGTGAATACTACATGTAGATAACCTTTGTTAGTAAAAACAATAGAGCTTGACCATGTTGACAAGTTAACGCCATCCTATTAAGTGTGAAACATTTCTAAAATATTTACTTATCCTAGCATCACAGTACGCGTTTACGTTGATTTCGAATTAGTATTAGTAACTTATAATTGAATAAATATTGAACCCGGATTTTCAATATGATATAAACAAATATATGTGATACGAATCCAAAGAGAATCCTTGAGAGCACTGGAAACGGTGGATACGGACAGACTTTTGTCTATGTCATGGGCCAGTGCCTCTGTAAGCACCGCAGTGATGTCTTAGAATAGAAAACGCTACTGTAACAGCGAAGGAGATAGGTACGTTTTAAAGGACAGAGGGGTTCATAATTTAAGATTTTATATTCCACGACAATTGCGATGCGAATTCAAGCAGAGTCATAGTGAAATGTAAAATATGCTTGCACCATCTCCAACAAACCTTAACCAACATGGGTATCCTTAGTTTGAAAACAAGGATTATCCAGAAGCAATCTACTGACATGCCAATGATAGATGATCACATGTCCTGGTGTAGAAGATACTGCTTCTGTCACCAAACCATTGTCGTGGATGTTGCTGCTGAGACAACGAGCTAAAATGGATTCAATGGAGCATGGAGGATGACCAGACTCTGGTTCGAGAAGGGGATATCATTGAATGATGTACAGCATAGATAACCAAGAGGAAACATTGTCTTTATAAGAGCTTAATTTATTATCCCTTTACTGACAATGGTGAATCCTTCGCAATCTACCGCAAAATAAAAGTGTCCACAAATCGCTTAAAGGTAAAACGAGGACAGCTATCAGCGGAGCATGCTGAATTCTATAGAATACAATATTTGTCGTGAAACATGTTGTCTGTAATGTTTAAGTAAGACACAGAAAATATCATATACATATGTCATGTCGAAGGAATGACCAATTGTAACTGCATACTGTGGGATGATTTAAGTCCTGAAGAGCCGTGGATGGGATTCAATGATCATGGAAGACATTATTCCAGTCCAGGGTTAAAAATGCATTGCAGCATCAGTCTAAATTGAAATTGTTTTGATTTTGTTAGGTTAAAATCAGTATAGGATTTTGCATTCGATCTAATATCACATTTAGACAGGATAGTTCGGAATTTTATGGAAATGTTGTCATGGAATTTGTTTGAATATGAAGCCTATTGGATATGAGTTTGGATAACAAGTTTCATGATCTGATTGGACAAACCTTTTTTAGGGACCTGTTTGACGTCAGTAACTGCGTTCTGACTTTAGAAGGCAGAAACATTGGTGTGGCGTTATATCCACTCTTTACATGAAAGCGGGCCTTACGGCATTCGCATTTTATGGAACTACGGCAAAGTAAATAGATCACTGTTGCTATAGATAACAAACAATATTTGAGATCGCACAAGCGACTTCATTTCTGATTTCTATTTTTAATCAATCTTCATGCAATATTCAGGAATGAGTATGTTACTATTGCGAAGTGTACGGGTACCATTGCTATTTGTCATCATCTAGGAACTTTGTCATTTTATTTGGAAAGGAATCACATGTGATGCATACTAAGAATTAAATAAAAATGTCAGCTTCCTTTTTTTTGTTTTTTGCTTGTTTATCGAAACGCTTCATGCAAATCGAACTAACAATATGTCTGGATTAGAAGAGCATTCAGTGAGTTATTAATAGATATATCTGGAACGAACTACTATTTTTTACACATATTAAGCAAAAACTAATGCCAAACGACCCAACTACTCTAGTTATATAATTAAATTTGCTATACAACTGAATCGGATTCAGATGAATTGGATATTGCTGTATTTTGTACACAACCTCCTCATATTACCTAAATGCAACAATGTATATGGAAACTAGTTAAGTTAATGAATAAGCATAATTATGTAACATGTTCGAGACAAAAGTACAGCCCTTCTTTCGAAAGATTTCCCCCCGGTTAGGTAAATACAGATTGTGTACATGTTCATATATTGCTCAACCAGTGAAATGTTTATGTGTCACGTTTCAATGGCTGGAACGATATGTACTCATTTACCTTCATCAGACATTCGTGGCTCAACAGATGTGATTGTCACTGAACAAAAGGACAAAATGAAAAGCAGAATAAGGGGCCTTATCAAGTAGAGAAACAAAATAAAAAGGTTATGTGGTCATTCTTTAAATGTAGAGATATAGCACCATCCATGACGTCCCGAAGAAGATGATACCTAAGTTCGTTCGAAGGTTAACCAATTCATAAACAAAACGTCGCAGAATGTGTGTTACATATATCTCCAAATCGATTAAATCGTATGTGTATTATTTACAAATGTGCATCGTTTTGAATTATTACTACACAAAACAATAAAACAGTACTAAATATATGTCATTAGCAAATTTCTCATAATAAATAAATAAATGAGCCATTTATAATAATAATTCAGAAAGATAACACACATTTCAAGAGCCAATAACATATATATGAATATCATTCAAACTTAACTTCTTTTAACCAACCTCATGATGAATTTCAAGTATTCCAATACCTACTTAATACAGCGTTTGCAAAAGAATTAAAATTAGATATTGAACACAAAATCATTATTCATTGGCGACAATAGATTTCTCGTTGACAATATTTTTATTTTATAGAACAAGTCATGGTCACACCAGTTGTCGTCTGATGTAATCTGAACAAGTCTCTGTTATGCATTGCACTTTGAAACAAGTGGCTGAGGTCCAAATGTTCCTGTTTCTTTTTGATCATGCTATAGTTTACAGCATGTGGAGTTTTTAATATCCTATAATACAAAGAAAATCGAACAATAAAAAGAGAAGTGTAGAGCAAAAAGGTGACTTGCTGTGAAAGGTTTCAATGACAACTTTGTAAAAAGATTTATAATTTGAGATTAATGCAAGTCTGTTAATTATTACATAGTTCCCAAGGTCTAAGCCAAATTGACGTACAAAATGGTATGTGGCCTAAGGCTCGTGTCCAAAAACACTCTGCATGTATTTAATAACTGTGCAATATGTTATATACTATATCAGTTTATTTGTGTTTTGTAAGCAAATATATTCATGTAGGATAATATATAAATAAATGATGATTAAATATTGTAGATCTTGTGCCTACATTACAAAAAAACAATGTGACCTCATCGAAGATGCTGAAATTGATTTCGTTTTCTGGTGAATCTGAGAGGTTTTGCGGAGAGCTATTTAATATTTATGTTATGCTGTGTGATGCTTGGCAATCTATGATTCGCCGCTTCATTACATAATAACTACATCTATATCATATCATATAAGAATATCGTTGCTCACAAAACACAAATAAAACTCCGACCAGAAGTTGTAAACTTCACCAGAAATACATAATAGATTACACCAGACAATGCAACGTGGTTATATTAACATGTGGACCTTCACATTCAATATAATAATGTATTATTGCAGCGAGCAACACCCCTGAGAAATATCAGTGTTTATCCCGTTTACATGGTACTGGTATCCGATGTAATTGATGAGCATTTAAAATATAAACAAATACAAAGATTAGATTTGATATAAGGACATGTATATGGCATTAATAGTAAAGATATCCTATCCTATACCATATGTATAGTGAACAATACTGGTGTATATAGATCAAACTTTTAATTGTTGACGTCAATATTAAAATGTCTATCACTTTTGTATGTTTACAAGATATAATTAAGTTACTAAGAAGACTGAAGTGTAAGGCTTTCCCCAATCCGACTTGGTGATGTCAGCATTATGATTCCAGTCACTTGTAAACGCCTTTAGGGAGTGTAGCTGTTCCAGGTAATAGGTAAGGAATTGCCGTGCAAGGCTGTAGACGATTCATCATCGCTACGCTATCTCTATCTACTATATGTTAACCCACAGCCGTCATGCTTCAATGAGAATTAACTTTTGATTTACGAAATACCGCTAATGTGTCTCTGTTTATATTGTGTGGTATTTCGAACTGTTTCATTGATTGTGGTGTGATATAACAAGACGATATGATGATACCACTGGCCGTACTCCTTTACAGCTTTACAGGACAGACTACAGCAGGTAAGACTGTTAACTGTTTCTGTATGTACGTGTGTATTTGTGTAGGCATTAAGAGTAATAAACTCCACTACAAGTACAAATCAGGTAACATTTTGTAGTGGTATAATATCAACTCAAGACCTCGTAAAAATCACTGCTGAACAGCTTGGTCTTAATAGTTTGTATTTGGTTTCCTTAACGTAGAAGCAATCCTAGACAATTAGTGAAAATCAAGATGACGTATTATATAACTGGTAAAATATACAGCTAAACAGTTGACCTTACTATTGTCTTTTGGAACATTGACATCACACACACTGATATATGAAGACAATTAATGCAACAAACATAACTTTTTAAAATAAGTGAAGTTTCGTTTTCGAATTTTACCATCTGCTGAAGAAAGTATATCTCAAAACATAAATGAACCTGTTGAAATATACTTTCTAAGTATCGTTTTAGTTGTACGTAATTTGAAACAGTTTGTCCTCTATGGGATCTCCGTCATTTGCATTTATATATAAGTACTGCAATTGTTATTTCTGTTGCGTAATTTAAAACGGTCTAAAAATAAATGCATAAGTACAAACAATGTATCTATTAAGTGCATTTACACTACTGTTTATTTAAAACTATATCATATAGTATTGTATACAAAGAATACTTATCAACATATTTACATAAATCGTGTTCTTGTAAAGTATTCATAAATTTACATATAATAAGTAAATGCATTAATCCCCTACAATGTTCTAAGCAACGTGTTTACATAACTGTGTCACTGATTTACTTTTTACACAAATCCTGTATTTAGGATCATGCGAACATTAATTATATGTATATATATATATTTACCGAAATCGTATACCTATCCAAATATTTACTTCCAGTCATGAACTTATCAATACATTTTCATAAATCACATTCTAATTATTATTTTTCATAAAAAACCACGTATAAGTATATTCACATAAATCACATACTATCATTTTTTTTATTAAAAATCATGCATAAATATACTCACATAAATCATATGATAATAACCCAACGACACATTTTAAACTTTAGATGTTCTTCGTTATGGCAACAATATGAAAGTTATTAATTCTGGAATTATATACATGGCCATACAGAAACTCGTTATCTGTTCATACATGCCAAGGGGTCGTACCGTTTTATTCACTCCGATTATAGAGAACCGGTCACAACATCAAAACGGATTTACATAATCTACAAATTATCTAGCTGTTTTCTTTCCTTGGCCCCTATCTCTATGCAAACTCTCCTGGTTTTCCTCTCACCTTGGTCCTCTAGCTGACCTCGCTAGACTATCGCCTAACTATTCAAGTACTTTTAACAAACCATGTTGTGCATATCACATGAATCCTTCACAGGTACACATTCCCCTATTGACAAACATTTTGATGACGCACACATTTCGGTTTTTTTATCTGAAATTTACCTGCCGATGTATTCAGCTACACGTGACCGAGTTCGTCCTGCCCAGTTCTTCTCAAATATTCTCAACTGACCTTTCAGTCGCGGGACGGTGTTTATCAGCGTAAAAGATTAATGTATTTTTGACAGAAGTACTGCTTTATATACATATAATATCATATAACATAGTGAACACACATTTTATGTATTACAGTAGTAGTGTTATTGAATAGATAATTCCATTTAATAGTGTCAATACAAGATAGTTTTGATATATGGTACAATACAGTGAAAAGAAATAACAAGTAAAGTGTCAGTGATTGGAATAGTATCTATAGTATAGTGACGATGAATATATGGTATAGTATCAATCAATAATGTATTATCTACGAAAATATACTAAAAGCAATATAGTGATGATGGGTATATGGTATATTATCAATCATTAAAACACAGTTATGACATCATCCTTTGTTCTCATCGTACATTATACATGTATAGTAGAATGTACATTAAAGTACCTGAAACTGTCCATTATTAAGCCGTAGCTGTCCATTATTATGTTTAATAATGGACAGCTACTGGCCTAATAATGGACAGTTATAGGCAACAAAAATTAATTTTGAGTAAAAACTCACAATTTTTTAACAACAGATGGCTTTACTATATATATATGTACATTTAAATATAATAAAAATCAACTATAAAAGATAATCCATTGAAACACGATGGTTATATTTGATCCAGAAATAATCCAGTTGTCCCTATCACTGTTGAGTTTTATTGAGGAGAAAAGTTTTAAATTAATCCAACAGGATGCTGTAAAACTTACTTGAAGAAGAAATACAGTAATCCAATAATCTTTTCAAAATATGAATATTGATGATATAGAAAACACAAATTTTGTTTCAGGAAAAATCCAACAGGATTGGATTTAGAATTAATCCAATATACATTTCCTGACAAAATTGAACTGCCGCCACTGTTGGTTAAGGTGATATTTGAGGTATTAATTGATTTTTCCGCTGCATTAGAAATGTTTCTAAAAAAAAAATCATGATTCATCGATTCAAGTGTCATTTTAGTAAACTGTCACCTTTGTTCTCTGTTCAACATGTGGCTTGTTAATTAACATGTATTTACATTAAAAGATTTCCAAAATGATGTTGAAAGTGATATCGTCGTCTCCTGAGAATCATATGTTCTCACTTCAAATGACCCATTTGGTCTGACTAGTAAATACCCAGGATTCACTATATCTGGATTTTATGGACTTGAAAAGCATGTGCATTTCCAAATATAGTAACCCGACCTGTACCTGTCCAATAAGTTAACAATATGCATTCATGCACGAATGACCATAGCTCCTGCTGCAAACACACCAATGCCTGGTCACTGTTGACTTCATTACCGGCACACTGTTCAGTAGCTGTCTGTTCTAACACAATAAGGTATCCACTATTGATACAAAGGGGTTTTAAGCATTAAATGTTTTCAGTAGGAGAAATGCCTCAAACTGTCCATTCTGTGAGAGAATGAACTGAACGAGGCCCGTACTTTGGTATTGAAGGAAGTTTAATATAAAATAATATTTGTTATTTAACTATGTAACGCTGTATTCATGGTATGACATCAGGACCAGATAAATCACATGAAGCAGGGACGCACTCTAATTAATTTATTCATGCTTGAGTCCCCACCGCATGTTTATCAGAAGTCAATTGTAGTGTACAAGTTAATGTAACTTCGAGTGATGTGCCCTTTGTCTGCTGATCATTGACGCATTATGTTATCAGAGACAATTCGGCTTAATGTCACTTAACAAAGATAAACAGAAATTGAAATATATGTATCTACATTGAAAAAAGGATATAAATAGAGCAAAGTAGGAACAAAAAAAATATTCGGCCCAAATAATATTGATTTCGTTATGTCTGAAAATTATAAATAATATTATGTATCTTGGTATAACACTACTCATCATTAAATGAGCAGCATGGAGATTATTCAACGTCTGGCCTTACCATGTAAGATGTTAATGAACATTTTTTTCCATTCAGATGACGACAGCGTTGACGAACACTGCAGGTTTGGATATTATGAAAATAACGGAGAGTATGAAGAGTCTTATTTGTCGTGTAGCAGCGAAGACTATTGCTGTGGTGATTTTATGGACAGGAGTTGCTGCGTGAAATCTGAATATGCGTAAGTATGGTAGCTTGGCTTCGCTGTGTTTGTACCATTTACATTTCTGAGAAATCGAACTTATATAAATATGGGACTCTGATAACAGGACCCCGTCCAAATGAAACGAGCTCTTTTTAACTAAAAATATTTAAATTTATTTTGGCTGAATTTTATAATATGTTCCTTAAATATATTATTTTTGAAGCACAGCTTTTAGTTTGGTTTCAACCACAAACTAACTGTTTATAATATTTCTAGTTTTTGTTTAAATATAACTCAAGGTGGATACTCCCATCTGTAAAAATAGTGAATATTAAGGATAGTGAATGGATTAAAATAAAGGTTTTTCATTGCATTTTAGAATCCCCTTTAGAATATATTGACATATGAAACACATATTCTGAATCGTATTTAAAGTCGTTCTATGTGTGTTGTAGTGATAAAGACGAGGACCCGCCAACCATAGGTCTGATGTTTGGTAGTATCGCCGCATGCATAATGTTCATCGTTTTATGTGCATGTATATGTGGTAAAATGGCACGACGTCAGCTGCCAAACTCGGACACCGACCAGCCTTATACCGTTCAGACAAACGTCAACTCAGGTCAGTACAATCGGTTAACTTTATTTTCTTTACTCCGGTCGTCTGTAAGCTTCTTGATGTCCTTGTCACTTCTTTTCTGTACTCTACGTATTGGGTTGTTATTGCATCCCGAGTTATTTGATAACTAATTCATCATTGTCGTCACCTGACAAATGCTTATATATCTTTAAGTATCTTTTATACATTGCTCGTATTGTAGTAGTTTGTTTAGTGACCACCATTGTAGTTGTTGATACATGTGCAGTTTATTTACACATAAGTTTGAATCAAACATACACAGTGGGAAGGGAAGTATAGTAACTGATCATGTTTGCATGCAAGTGTATATAGCTTTACCTTGCATCATTGTATGTTTGCAAGAGTCCACTCATGCGAGTTTCCTGCCATATATGTCTATGGAATATTGGAAAGTCTTAATGTCAACTTCTAAGCCCATAATCATATTTGCCATGTTTCGTTGTACCTTTTCTTTTAACTGATGTATCATTTTATATCACCTGATACCCCATATTAATCTACTGATATGGTTGCTGTTAACTGACTTTCTAAATAACAAGTTTGTTTTTAAACATTTGATGCATGTTTTGATAGTTATATATATTATGGACATTGTGCTATCTGTAGTTGATGGACCAACATTGACGTCTTTGCCAAACCAGATCCAGACCTCCGGTGTCAGTTCTACAATCCAGACGTCCACACCATCCGGAAGCGAAACAAGGGACACATTTGATGCACTGCCACCGTCTTACGAGGAATGTATAGAAAAGAACTGTATACAGCCGCCGCCCGATTATCATACTGTTAGCATGTGTATAAACAATGCTTACTCAAGTTCGGAACAAAATATTTCATCTAATACAGAACAATGCGAACACATCGATTCGCCAGCTAGTTCAGAGTGGGTATGATGTTATCAATATGATTAACCTACGTTATCAATCATGGGCCTGGAGTCGACGCCTGACCTCGGCGATTACCCATGTCTGTCCTATATACAGGATCTTGAAGTAGCTGATTAGAAGAGAAACAAGGGAGTACCGAAGGGTAAACAAATTGTGTTATGTTGTCGAAATCGGGAAAATATAAACAAAAAAGCTTAAAGCGGAGATCCTTCCAAAAGAACAAAAAAGATCAAGACCAGAAATTCCGGAAGACTTTTGAATCATCATCAACAACTGTCGTGTTAGTAATTTTGTCAAATCCAAGTACTCTCACGTCTTCAGCCGGGGAAACACAACACAAACTGGTGAGGATAATAGTGTTGATATCCCACAAAGAAATTGAATACTTCCTAATAGATCACATGCATATTTGTGTTTTATACTTCGACAAAACAACATTTCTGCCTAAGAATGAGGAAAAACAATGCCTAATCTAAAGCTGTTCTTCATACCATGGTTCTCCATAATATGGAATCGGGTTATTATCGATATCGAATCCTATTATATAATCAATTGTATTATCGTGACATGTGATTATCTGATCACCAAGACAACGTTGTTGGTTATCATTTTGCTATATATACTTGTAGATCGGACACTAATATCAGTGTATTACCGGTTTTGTTATAGTAACATAAAACAGTCAGCATCCTTTCTGGAATGGACACTTTATAGGTGCATGTTGGTAGGCTTGAACTATCTGTCATATGTACTATGCTTATATGTTTTATATAAAGCTAATTTTGTATCATAACAATACACAATAGTGCTACACTCTCAGAGTAAAATAACTATTGCATGTTATTCAGCATCTGTGCTATGGTATGCCTTGCCATTGTGTAATATGTATAATCAGTTATGATAGCTCTTTAAAGCTAATATTGCCTGTGTTATGCCACTTTGACCTAAACTAACATATTGACATTGATGTTGAACTACAATGATATATACTGAACATCAATTATTTAAGCATTATAAAGAAGCCACTAGTCACGAGTGCATACAATTCAATAATGAACAACTTGACCAACTCTTGTCTAATGATGTCGACATTTTGCACGTGCATTGTTCTGTAAATGCTTTTACAGTCTGTCAAGGTGCTATTTTTTGTATTGCCCTTCGTACGTGACGTGCTTGGTAACAAGAATATTTTGAATGGACCTCGTATTTACATGACATGTCCATAAGACATGCTGCTGATTGTTAAGTCAGAAAAATGTGTTGGAGTTGATTCTGTTTCATTGTATTCAGTTAATTGGGATACACTCCAATTATTAAAATCTCTTCAGCTTTTCTTGGGGTCAGAATAATAAAATTGCTCAAGTATGAGATAATGCCAAATGCGTTCGTTAACAGGTGCAAAAATGGAAATCAAATGAAGTTTCGAGGAATCGACTCCATCAATTACATTAGCTTTAGTNCTCCTCCTCCTCCTCCTCCTCCTCCTCCTCCTCCTCCTCATCATCGTAGTCGTCACCGTCATCTTCTTCATTATCCCCATGACATCATGTTTTTAGAGTGTATTGTTTTAATTGTTCATAGCGAAAAATATGAAAAACAAATAAAGTTTAATAAAGAAAAATTAGTACGTTAGTTGTTTGTGTTCCATGCAACATACAGCATAGAGTGGTCTAAGACAGAGTCTAAAGTAAGTAAAAACAGTAACTGAAATTTTGCTTTTGAAAATGCATCATTTCACATTTCTATCACTGTATGATGTTCTGTAAAATGAACACACCAATTTGTTACCGGTCTTTCTAAATAACAGGAAAGTGCTAAAACCGTCACATAATGCACGTAACTGGTGCCTCCAAGTCAGTATATTGTAAAGGAGTTCAGGTAGGTGAGCCGGAAGGCAATAGATAACTTGAGAAAGAATCATGAACCAAATAAAGTATCCTCTTATTACGTTCTAAACAAACTTGTTAACTAGAAAGTTGTTGTTTCTGTAAAATCTAACGCTACAGGGTAGTTAACTCTGAACATAAAAAAGTGTCACTTGCGCAACAAGATGATGCTTAAATGGTAGCATATACATGTATCATTATTATAACGTTACAAGACACTCAGTGGTAAGAAAAGACACAAGTTATAATGAGTTATAATATAGTCAAGGCGAAAAGTTACATAAAAATATGTACCATATCATCGATACAAGTACAAAAATAGAGATATCATGATAATGAGTATCTGTATTTGCAATAAACATTACTACCTTTGTGCTACACACAATTATAATATTTGCTATATGGTAATTCTACACAACACGACATAAAAAAAAATCTATAAACATTTAGAGAAGCTCGTCGTGAGCGAATAAGGGGATAGTACGTTGTTTTTTATCGTGTCTATACTGGCGATTAGAACATGAAATTTGGTTTGAACTTGAGACCGATAGGTCGAGAGTTTGAACCAAATTTCATGTTCTAATCGCCAGTATAGACACGAAAAACAACGTACTATCCCCATTTCAGTCTACTCAGCTGAAAATGAGTACGTGCTTGGGCAGTGCTAGAATTGTTGAATGTTAGCTGTGAGCGCCGAAATGGCAGCACCGGCTGTATGCTCCCAAGGGAGTTGAGAAAGATATTGGCTGGTTGCAAGGGTCTTATAACCACAGATAATAATTTGTAAACCACTTTGAGACGACCTACGAACTAGGTTGTGAGAAAGCGGTATATAAGTACCTCTAATTATTAATTATTATTTTTAAATCCAATTATATAGGATTTTAAAGCCCCCCTGCAGTACACTTTAGCTGTAAGGAAATAATGGAATAGTTGGTTAGGTATTACATCAAGAACGATCTCCCTTCTCAACAATCTACCCTAAAATCAGCCAAGCGTGGCGATGTCATTGTGTGACTTTATGAGCTTCTTTAGTCCAAATCACGCAGCGTGATCAAGCCAAGCCGGAGTTTTTCAAACAAATAATCTCAACGGATACTCTAAGTTCAGCCACATTAATTTTCCACGTTGGCATTTTGATTTCGCCATTGACTGAGATGCCACGCTTTACGCAAATTCAGAGGGGTAGAACAATTGCGATGTTGATGGATGGTCATAGCCAAACTGCTGTCGCACGGCAGTTTGGTGTTGGCCCAGGTACAATTAACTGTCTCTGTACACGTTTCCGTGCTACTGGGTTAGTTTCCGATCGTCCCAGGAGCGGTCGTCCGCGTGTAACGACCGCACGACAAGACAGGGCGATTCGATTGTCGCACTTGCGCAACAGATTCAAGACTGCTGTAGAGACTGCGTTGCATACTTTAGGTACTCATGGCAGACCCATTAGTCCTCAAACTGCCAGGAACCGCTTGCGTGCCGAGAGAATCATTGCGCACCGACCTTATGTCGGGCCACCTCTGACACCACGGAGGCGGCAAGTGTGTCTTGACTGGATGCGCAGACATGGCCCGAATAGGTTTTGGATGCGTCGATGGAGGCGTGTGATGTTCACTGACGAGTCTAGATTCTATCTGTATCGCTCAGACGGAAGAAAAAGGTTATATCGCAGACGCGGTGAGCGTTTTGCCGACGCATGCGTGGTTGAACGCGATAGATTCGGTGGGGCTTCTGTAATGGTTTGGGGAGGCATCTCCCATGGAGTAAAATCCCCCTCCGTGGTCCTGGATCAAAACCTCAATGCCGTTCGATACAGAGACCAGATCCTCCAACCTGATGTCCTTCCACATCTCAGACGTCATAACCTTATTTTCCAGCAAGACAATGCTCGACCGCATGTTGCCAGAGTCTGTCGTGATTTTCTCACGGCAAACAACGTTCAGCCTCTGGAATGGCCCCCATAATAGCCCCGACATGTCTCCCATTGAGCATCTGTGGGATGAGCTGGACAGGCGTATTAGGAAACGTCAAACCCCACAACTAGCCGCGCCAAGTTGATCGCAGCATTAACACAAGAATGGAACAACATTCCCTTAAGGTGAATAAATGTTCTCATGAATTCAATGCATAGGAGAATCCGTGCAGGGATTCGTGCAAAAGGTGCCCACACCAGGTACTGAAGTGTCATTTTGTTTTTCGCGGGTATCCCACTTTGAGTAACTACTGATGACACGAGTAACGTCACACAGACTTTTCTTCTACATTTAATTTAATGGTGCGTTTCTTTTTTTGTTCAGTATATAAATGATATTGTTTTTATTTATTTTTCAAGATATAATTTATGTATTTTAAAAGATATTTTCATACAATATCCTTTATATGATGTCATAAATATATTTATTTATTAGACATATCTTATAAAGATACAAGATATCAAGTATGATATTTTATAAATCTTATAAATCAGATAGTTTATGTAGAAAATGAGTACAGGATATAATTATATTAATATGATATAATACATATATTTGTTTACTTCTATGATCGACATTGCTCCCTGGATAAATGTTGTATGTTATAAAGGTTGGCTTGTCATGGAGAGAAAACCCTATAGGTAAAGGTGATACTCCATGGCGTTGTTCCGTCTTCATGCATGGCTGCGAACGACGGACTGTGCTATATATAGCCGAGTCACGTGACAGTTATCATTGTGTAGGTAATTACCTATTTGGAAACACCCGGTATATTTGTACACACAGCGTGTCCTCGTATAGATTGATATGATACAACCAGGTATCCCCTTCAAATTCGTCATGCATAATAGAGAACGAACTGGTTACGAAATATGTGTGTGACAGTGTTAAAAGTATTGTGTATTTGAACACATCACACTCAGTACAATATCTATAGGTTGTGTCAGATTCGGTATGAAGATGCCGCTGTCTGTTTCACTGGTAGCCTGTATATGGCCGTGTATCATCGCTACCACAACAACAGGTAAGTCTACCACGTGTTTACAGAAGGCAAAATACCATGTATACCAACAACAGGTAAACAACAGGTAAACACTCTCTAAACTCAACCTATGAACAACATTCACATATCTGTATCAGGCATCCTGGTTATGTACGTTTGGCACACAGAGTATGTTTCATACTAAAATGGAACCGATGCAGTTTTTATAACACTAGAATCGTCTTAATGAAACAATTCTTCAAAATGTAAATTGATCTTATACAGTAACTTGATCGCATGCATCAATTCTTGTAACTTTCTTGTTTCACTCTGTAACACAAATTATGTTGATGTGGATATAGAGGCAGCAATGCCTGCGTCCACAAATATCCTATTAAATCATATTAAAGACTTCTTTCTAATCTGCTACTGTTTTGGTTGGCGGTAAAGAATCAATATCTATCAATTATTTACCAAGAGTATACCTTCAACCTCATTCATATAATGTAAACATTAAAAACATGTCTGTGTTGTGGTACTACCATACGGCATTATTTACCTGGTTATAGTGAGGCCAAACCTTATCTTTACTTATGAATACATGACAAATATACAATTCTTAGTTTGTGATGAACCCGATAATGACACACACTGGTCATATTTTCACTTGTGGGCACATGATGATCGTAGAAAAATGTCCAAAGTTCAGCTACATGTGAGGCTTGACCGTATTCCTACTGTCGGCTACACGAATTGTTGTGAAATGTTTTGTTTGATCTGACCTACTTGTTCTCGTCAATACAGGTCCATGAATACCGTTGTCCGGATCACTGCCTCTTTTTACGTTTTATACCCGTTCCACACGTAAATATGAACTGAATATTGCGAAATAGCTCGAGTCATACACCACCCTACATAGGAAACAACAACATGTATTAGATACTATTGCAGGATGCACCATTCATACACGTGGGGGATTAAATATTATATTATAATACAGACAAATTATAACAAGAGACATTCCAGTTTAATTGAAAATAGTAAGGATGCAGAGTTGTACAAACTTTATCTATTTACACAGATGATCTCCTGATACAAAATAATTTTAGAAGCGATCATTTGAGCAAAGTTTGACCGCCGCACCTTTTGTTATCGAGACCTCTTATACAAAAAACCCCCCACCGTAACTCAGAATCGTAACAAAAGAAACAGCAAAGGGAACCGAAGAAACACACGAGAATAATTAACTAATCCATGTGTTCCTGAAGAGTAAGCGTTTTATGACCTTTATGAGGCGCACATCCAGATCTTGACCTCTTGTCAAAACAAGAAACGATGTCTGTTACTATTGATCAACGATAGTGAATATATCGGTACCATTGATGAGCTGGGGAATCCCTGAACTCGAAATAGCATCATTAATTAATTCAATTACGTGGCTCATCACAACTGCAGTCAGCATGGCTTCATTAAGGCAAACAGCATTATAAGAAACATATAAGGTAAACTTTGAAAACAATTTTACACCAATATTTCACAACTTAAATACCGTTGATAAAGCGTTAACAATATTTTACAAAATTACATTGATATCTTAATTATAGAATAAGCCAATGACTGCATATTTATCCTCATACCGTTAAAAATACCGCAAACGCTTATAAAATAACGCTGATACCTTTACTTTAGTATACCTTGTTAAAGTAAAAACATGAAGGTAAGACACACACAGGTTGATACAGTATACCAAAAAATGATTTATACTGCAGCATACAGTTGTTTCGTCCTTTTAAGACTTATTGGTGAAGCTAGGGGACAAACAGGTAGAAATCAAGTTCGTCTAAACTACCTTTGATACAAAAGGGGAGATGCTTACACCCTTTTTGTGTCATGAATTCAAGAAGCAAGAGGGGTTACTGGCAAATTTCAAATTAAATGATGAGTGAAGCGTGCCACTACTCAACAGAGATTACAGTGGCTATCAAGGTTACAGCAAACATCAGGGAGAGTTAAAGTTTGTTAGCGCCATTTCTCAGAAAATAACGAAGAATCGTTCTCAAATTTTACATGAAGGTTTCCCATGGTCCTTAGTTATGCATATTGCTTTTTGGGACTTACAAATGAACCAGCAGAGTCTACCATCCATGAAGCTACTTTTAATGTTTTCCGAACTGAGGACTTCAGTTTCTGCAAACATTTAACACATAACGATTGTAGCTTAGATCGTTTAGTCATTTTGTTTTGGCATTTTGAATTTCTTTTTGTTTCCATGTATAGTTCGGATTTTATACTTGGTTTGATTTGGTTTGGCAGTATTATGCTCTGCTAGGTGTATATTCATCCTGTTAACTGTTTGATATGTGAATGGCTGAACTATTCTTTAACTATACTCAAACAGTTTAACTTTTATTGTTTTTCTGTTATTTTAGATAGCCTTCTACACAACGAAGACTGCTCGCTAGGTTACTATACAAACGACATTGATACACAGCGTGAGGAACAGGTCAAATATTATATCTACTGCCCAAGCCCCTTACATTGCTGTGGTTCGTTTGGATATCGTATTTGTTGCGAACCCCCATCTACAGGGTATGTAATGATGAGTGGTTCACTGATATATACTGTATAGTGAATCTAGTGACGATAATGTAAACTTACGTTGTACGTAACGACGTTATAAACAAATTTTCTAATATTTTATAGGATTATTGTTAAGCTGTTGTGTATCCAGTGACAGCACTGTGAAGACATAATGTATCTCGAGTTGTTTTCATATCGTTCGAACAGTAACATACATGTGACGTATTTTATCCATAAACTTTATCGTAATTAAGATTATTAAGCCACCTTAATACATCCGTTGTTGGTTTTTCCATTATAGCGATGCTTACCCATCAATCAACGCTATTGTATTCGGCAGCATCGCCGCAGCAATCATGTTCGTGTTTTTTGGCGTATGTGTCATTGTTAAATGGAGACAGCCACCCCGATCAGCCGCACATCCACAAGCGCAGGCTCTTAGGGCTATCACAGGTTTGTACAGTAATCCAACAACATCTCAAACAGACATCACCCCATCCGGTCAGTCCAGTAATCCACGTACATATCACACTCTCAGCTCTCCCTCACGTCAGTACAGTAATCCACACATATCTAACACAGACATCTCCCCCTCAGGCCAGTACAGTACTCGACAAACATTTCACACAGACATCTCTCCCTCAGGTCAGGAGAGTAATCCACAAACATCTCACACAGACATATCCTCCTCAGGCCAGTACAGTACTCGACAAACATTTCACACAGACATCTCTCCCTCAGGTTAGTAGAGTAATCCACAAACATCTCACACAGACATATCCTCCTCAGGTCAGTAGAGTACTCCACAAACACTTCACACAGACATCTCTCCCTCGGGTCAGTACAGTAATCCACAAACATCTCACACAGACATATCCTCCTCGTGTCAGTAGAGTACTCCACAAACACTTCACACAGACATATCTCCCTCGGGTCAGTACAGTAATCCACAAACATCTCACACAGACATCTCCTCCTGAGGTCAGTACAGTACTCCACAAACACTTCACACAGACATATCTCCCTCGGGTCAGTACAGTAATCCACAAACATCTCACACAGACATCTCTCCCTCAGGTCAGTAGAATTATCCGCAAACATCTCGCGCAGACATCTCCTCCTCAGGTCAGTACAGTAATCCACAAACACTTCATACATACATCTCTCCCTCAGGTCAGTACAATACTCCACAAACATCTCGCACAGACATCTCCTCCTCAGGTCAGTAGAGTACTCCACAAACATTTCACACAGACATCTCTCCCTCAGGTCAGTACAGTAATCCACAAACATCTCACACAGACATCTCTTCCTCAGGTTAGTACAGTGATCCACAAACATCTCACACAGACATATCCTCCTCAGGTCAGTACAGTAATCCACAAACATCTCACGCAGACATCTCCTCCTCAGGGCAGTACAGTAATCCACAAACATCTAACACAGACATCTCTCCTTCAGGTCAGTAGAGTTACCCGCAAACATCTCGCGCAGACATCTCCTCCTCAGGTCAGTACAGTAATCCACAAACATCTCACACAGACATCTCTCCTTCAGGTCAGTAGAGTTATCCGCAAACATCTCGCGCAGACATCTCCTCCTCAGGTCAGTACAGTAATCCACAAACACTTCATACATACATCTCTCCCTCAGGTCAGTACAATACTCCACAAACATCTCGCACAGACATCTCCTCCTCAGGTCAGTAGAGTACTCTACAAACATTTCACACAGACATCTCTCCCTCAGGTCAGTACAGTAATCCACAAACATCTCACACAGACATCTCTTCCTCAGGTTAGTACAGTAATCCACAAACATCTCACAGAGACATCTCCCCTCTCACGTCAGTACAGTAATCCACAAACATCTCACACAGACAACTCTCCCTGCACAGACCAGTTCAGTAATCCACAAACATCTCACACAGACATCTCTCCCTCAGGTCTGTAGAGTTATCCGCAAACATCTCGCGCAGATATCTCCTCCTCAGGTCAGTACAGTAATCCACAAACATCTCGCGCAGATATCTCCTCAGGTCAGTACAGTAATCCACAAACACTTCATACATACATCTCCTCCTCAGGTCAGTACAGTAATCCACAAACATCTCACACAGACAACTCTCCCTGCTCCGACCAGTTCAGTAATCCACAAACATCTCACACAGACAACTCTCCCTGCTCCGACCAGTTCAGTAATCCACAAACAACTTACACTCTTAGCTCTCTCTCATGTCAATAGAGTAATCCATAAACGTTTCACACAGACATCTCCCCTCTCACGGCAGTACAGTAATCCACAAACATCTCGCACAGACATCTCCTCCTCAGGTCAGTACAGTAATCCACAAACATCTCACACAGACAACTCTCCCTGCTCCGACCAGTTCAGTAATCCACAAACAACTTACACTCTTAGCTCTCTCTCACGTCAGTTCAGTAATCCACAAACACATCACGCTGACCTCTCTCCCTCAATGGATTCTCATAAAGCGGTGTACTACATATTAATGTGTTCGCAGTCAACTTTTATCAACTGCGAGAGCTCCCTAATCATGTTGTTCATACATTTACAAAACTCTTAAATTCATATTGTTACAAATTTGTACCGTGATCGATCCTTTGGTTTCATCGTTTCACTCATAGTGTTCAGACTTTGAGACCTAATTTTCGATAACTCGTAATAGATAATGAATATGAATTTGGTTAAAAGTTTGATTCATGACATGAATAAAAGTATGGATGAACTTAACGTGTCCTTATTTCCAGACGTTATAGTTGCAGTAATTTAATCTCGTATAAATTTTGTCTTACGACACGATTCTGCTTGTCTGTCCGCCATGTAAACCTTCATGTACATGCTATTAGGTTCCGTTGATACTCCGATATATCACAGGTAATCACAACAGACATCAAATGCCAGATGTTATTAAATAACAACAGGACAGATGTTCACATATTAAATTCTGAATCAATCTTTTTAATCTTTTAATCTATTTTTACTTGTTTTGATGGAAATTTAATGTTTAAAACAATGTGTTATTTACAGGTGGATTTATACCACGTACACCGTTCCAAGGACTGACTCTGACTACAAATACTGATAATACAGTTGAGACATCCAGCTCCTACATTCAGACAGTCAGAACGTCTACCACCAACTCCCAAACAGCAGACAATAACGTTACAATACCCCCTCCACTCTATGAGGATTGTATACGGAATAACGTTATCATGCCGACGTCAGTGTCTAAGGAAAACTCTTTGTTTACAAACCTTACGAACACAAATTTGGACCATGCTGTCCCACCTGTTAGTGCACAAGGACAACATATAAACTCCTCTGACAACACAATTAGACTTTGATATCTGACGTAATGACAACTTTATGACGACTATCATGACTACGTCAATATCGTCATTGTTATTGTCTTTACTAAGTAGTATGTCTTAACAGCAAATGATTGGTTTAAGTCTCAGTTGATATAAGTATTATATATTGAAAGATACATCCTTTTGACATTTTAGCTATACTTTTCTTCTCGAGAGTCCACTTTATTGATGACGGCATTGTGTGATTAAGACTCGTGTAACTTCTAGAACAACTGGTCCCCCCCCAAAAAAAATGCACCACTCCAGTTGCAAAGAATATGTAAACTTAGGTTTAAATAAAACGCATTTGTGTTCATTTATGAATGATATATTAACGAAGGAATGATATTAGCCATGAATATTAACAAGTCTAACTATACACGAAATGCTACAGATTTAATGTGATATTAGTGTTAATAAAATAATAAACACTATATTCTGCCTTTATGTACTTCTTTCGTGCGTAAGGTTACACATGTTATCTGTTATCATTACGACACAAATGACAAACACTTTCTATATGGATAGAAAATGATTGTTATTTAAGATTTGGTTTGCATTTATTTGTAACTAGAATTATATTTAAAATATTGTGAAAGATTGATTAAAAAAGTAGGAAAGAAGACTTTTTTAGTGAGATATGATGTGTGGAAGCGATTTCATTATCCTGTGAGAAAGCGTAAAGGGTAGGTGCACGTGACGAAAACTTATGCCAGACGTAACATATATCTACGACAGGCATTTACACATCTTTTAACCAAAGGGCGATACCTTTTGAGTTTTTGTAAGTTGATGTAGCTTATCTGCTTTACATTGTATTATATTTCTTAGAATGTTATGTTTCACTGTAGTATCTGTACCCAGTCTACAGTAGATCTCAGAAAAAAATGAGTTAATTAATGACTGTTATTAATGACAGAACATGTATGGAGACATCTGTTCATTACATGATCAAGTAACTATTTGTGTAGTACCGGAAGTCCCCCAACATATCAGACTTCTGACAACTGACATTTCGATATTTTTTGACGCAAGCAATGGTAAGTTTTGTGGAAAAATATTGGTTTTGACTCCGAAACTGAATGAAATTGCAAACAATATGTACAAAACTAACCGAGTATCTTCAAACGTGTCAATAAATTGTTTAAATGTAAATAAATTATCTTAGATTTACAAACGAACACGAAATTCTCAACATTTTTTTCGATTTTACTTTTTTGATTTTTTGGTTTATGGTTACATGTAACTATTTTTTTTATCGAACTGAATTATACTTACGAATGTATATATATTTATAGTTCACTGAATCATGATAATGTTATCTGTCTGGTCGCACCTTAAAGACTTTCTACTGAACAACAATTTTCTTTCCGTCATTTATCATGATGATAGTATGGCAAATGCTACTGTACTGTTTTTGCTGGAAACGTTTACTCCTCCTAAACACGTGATTTTCGTTCCATTATCGTGGGACACTTTATCTTTCGTTTTGTGGTGGTTTAACGTTTACGCAGATCGTGTTTTTATTTTTACATAGTCGCTGAGCTCAACTTTTGTCCTGACGTGGTGACAATGTTTTTTGTTCTTTTACATTGATGCCGAGTCCAAATTTTGTCCTGAACTGTTGAGAATGTGTTCGTTTTTACATCGTCGCTGAGTGAAGATTTTGTCCTGATGTGTTGACGATACGTTAGTTTTTACATCGTTATGCGTTTAAATTTTGTCCTGAGGTGTTGACGATGCATTTTTTCAACGCCATTGTTATTAGATTTTGTCCTGATGTATTTACGATGCGTTAGTTTGTATATCGTCATAGCGTTTAGATTTCATCCTGATGTGTTGACGATACATTAGTTTTTACATCGTCATAGCGTTCAGTTTTTGTCCTTGTGTTTTCAAGACATGTTATTTAAACTACGTGTGATAATAAATTTGAAGAGTATCTAAAATAAATTAATCAAAGAATAGAAATAAAAAAACACACTTCCAACAAAACAAGAAGACAAAGGATAAAACCATGATGTTAAAATGGAAGTCGCAGAAGATTTCGAATTTGATTGAAATCGAACAATATAAAAAAGTCGACCAATCAGTTTTGTTAAACTGGATTGAAATAGAAATAAAACAGTCGTGGCTTGGCCTCTGATTGGCACACATTTCGATGTAATTGAATTTCGATAAATTTCATTTCGATCAACTTTGGTATGTTCGTGTTTAATGACACTTAGCCATGACATCTGATTTTCGTATTATTCGCGAACGCACGGATAGTTTGGGGATCGGTCACGATTATATAATTAGTAACGATGCTGTTAATTGAAGTCTTGGTGATAAGAGAGCGGAAAGTCTTTAGATGATATGGATATAAACAACAAATATACAATAAAACATTCGTATTTTCTGTTTATTACAAAAGTAAAAAAGGATTTCAAAAGATATGTTATCTTAATCTGACGATATATGTATATATAAGTAGTGATTAAAGGAATGATCAATTATTCTATAATTATGGAAAATAAGGCGTTTGTAATGTTTATCACGACAACGTACCGACAGGGAAGCAACACATTTCAAATGTTGAAGTCGCATTCCCAGCACTGATTTTATGTTGCTTATGTATAGGAAAATGAAGGATTATCAGTAAACAGCTGCAGGTACAATATTTCCACAATTTGATGCACACAAACAAATTTGAAAGTTCAACAAGTTTGCATTGCCTGAAAGGCACCGGCCTCTATACGATAAGGCAACACACATACTGGTGTATATCACTTCCATTCGGATTATTTCTATCCAGTATTCAGCAAGTCTTGTACAACCAACATACTTTAGAAGTTGTCGCTGACGTTATAGAGTGGGTTGTCAAAGTTGACGTCAGCTGGGGAAAGAGGTTGTGCTACATTGGTTTCGTCATCAGAGTTGGTGTGAAGCTGGGCACAGCTACTGTCAGAATTCTGAAACAACAAAGGATACAGAAAGTATTTACCAGTAGAAGATAAATGTAACAAAATGGGCTGTGAGATAATAAAAACAATAAGTCCACATGTGTTGTTCAGTGTGTTGTGTAACACAAAGCAACGGTATAACGCTGCTGATATACGGATCATTTCGTCAGTAACGACATATGTGATGTTTATTTGCGAATTCATTATTCAGGATTTTCACAGAATACATTTATATAAATATACATATGAGCAAAACATCTCCAGACTTGAAATCAAATAGTTGGGAACTGTACTGTAACCAATATATTTGTGAAATATAAATATTTGAGAATGCACATGAGGATAAACTGATATTAATAACAAGGCAACCTACCCGTCTCACTTTACTCCAAACCTCAAGGAACCCAGAGGAATCTCGTTTCATCTTCAGGTAGAAGAACAAGGCCACGCTGATTAGAAGCATAACAGCAAGCACAGCAACTGTTACGCCAACAAACATACCCGTCTGTAATAGAAAGTATAAAAAGTTATACACCATCAATCATACCTGTCTGCATTGAAAGGTATAAATAGTCAAATCAACATGAATGCCCGTTTGTAATATAAATATAAATAGTAAAACAAAAACAGCAATGTCCGTCTGTAATATGTATCGAAACCTTCAAGACGTTAAATATCTTTTTAAACCTTCACGGCGTTAAGTATCTTTCAAAACTTTCACGGCGTTAAATATCTATTCAAACCATCACAGCGTAAAATATCGAAACAAAACTTTCAAATCGTGAAATATCGAAACAAAACCTTCACGCCGTTAAATATCGTTCATACCATTCACGCCGTTCGTATTGATACGCTGACAGTATTGCATTTGTAACAAACTTTAAACATGTTACATATACATATAAGCATAACACGTGCAAACTTATAAACTATACTTTACCTGGCTTTTACTCTTTAAAGGATTTTTTTCAGGTGGCTGCTAGAAAGCAAAATATACAAAATGTTTGAAAAGTTGAAAAAATAATGATTTATGTTTTGTATTTGACAGGATAGTTCACCGAATCGTAAACCAAGTATACTGGTTTTTGATATTTTCATCACATTTGAATGATTAAATCTTATTGTCGCAGAATTTAAAAAAACTGTTGACTTTAAGAATGTTCACACTTCACAAAATCAGGGGTTTTATTTTTAGAAACACATGTTTGACCCCCAAAAAACCCGGATAAATGCATTTAGTCATTTTTATGTTGAAAACGTTCTAAATGTAACACATTCAGTACCGTTATAAAAAACTGTTCATTGGGAACTTTTTTTATCGTTTTGACTGTAACTTTGATACATCATGACTGAAAAGAAAGGCATGACCTGTGGTACTCCTATAAAATAATTCCAGTGTTCCGATTTAAAAGCATCTAAAGCTAGCAGACCTTGATTCGAACCCTGGTCCTCCGATTATTATATTGGTGTTCTAACCTACACAGCTAACAAGTCAATGATGGTACCTTAGCCAAAACACTCGTCATATCGTTATATACGTTATGTCCGAAGCAAAGTTATATAGAGAGGTAACCTCTAGTGTACCTCTAGTGTTTTGTCTGCAGTGGGACATGGATCAATCAGACGTCATGGTTACCGGAGCCAAGGCACATAATGACGTGGATGTTATAGTTTGACTCAGGCATACTCTCATATTAATGTAAATAATATATAATTATCTATTCAATATGTAGGAATGTCTAAAAAGATTCAACGTTCAGTCAACTCCCAAACTCAGTATTCCGATGCAGCAAGCCTGTTGTAATATAGTACCTACATCTACACACTTTACTCACGTAATAACAAGTACGGCCGTCCCCATCCATACCTTCTGCGCATGTGCAATTGAGATATCTGGTAGTTGTCTGCAAATGAGAGTGACATTTGTTTTAGATCGGGACGACGTTGTATGATATGTACCTTGATCAGGACCCAAAACTACTACAACAGGTATATATGGACACGACAGTATGAAATTCACACATGTATTTGGCCTTACATACAAATCTATGTGAACAATATTTAAACTGGTCAGAAATGAAACAGCGCTAATATCAGACTCGAATCAGGAAATAACATTTCATGGTTCATTGACTTGAAGAACAACTTTTATGCCACATTTGCTCCTATTTATCTACTTCAGGCTATTCATGATTTTAGATGAAAGTAAGTGTTGATCCGAAGTTTGATTAGCACCTTCCGACGCTAGGATTACTTAAATTCTTGAGCGATGGAACAAAACGGTTTTACAATGAGGTCCTTTTACTTTGAATTTCTTCCTCCGTGGTACATGTTAACATGTATTACTATATTGATTGTTAACATTTTACAGGAATAAGAAACACATGTTACTGATGATCATATTGATATCTGAAGTATTAAGAAATTAAGTTTGGTTGAAGAAACGTAAAGAAAGATGTGATTTGTGCATAATAAATAAGCAAACTTAGTAGTCTAACAAAAACCCTTTGCAGCCAAACTAGACCTCGCTGACTCGCTAATATTTTTGAGCCTTTTTATAACTACAAAATGTTGTTACTGCCTGTTTGGACTTCTTACCAGAAACTGACAGGTGGCATTATGATGACATCCTCCATTGTCGACAAAACAAACCTCGTCACAGGTACTGCCGTCTCCAATGTAACCCGACTTACATGTACAAGTGGTGGTTCCCGAGAAGTCGTTGCAGTCCGCATTCTGACTACATCCACCGTGGTTAAAGCTACAACTCCGACCTGTAGACACGTGTTACATAAAATCACAACATACGTCTCATATACACAGTGACGTATGCCGGAGGAATACGATCATGCTGCCTGGTACTTATCAATAAGTGTGTGATAAATAAATTTACAACGAATAACAATCACACATAGGACTAAATGAGAATAGGCGTACAGTCCGAGTGTCGCATGTATAGATATGTATAGATATGGCATGGGAATTGATTGTGAAGTAAAACATATGAAATACTAGTTACGTCAGATTCTCTGTGCAGCAGAGATATTCAGGAATACCAACAACATATATGAATAGGACCAATGCACATTTTAATGTTTCAGTGTGTCAATACCGACAAGCTTTACATTTTTGTCAAAAGAAGAGTTTAGGGTGACGTCATCATGCGTTAAGATTTCTATTTTTTGTTATTTACTCACGTTAAGGGAAAATGAACAAATGAGCGAAGTATTATGACACATTTATTTTGCTAGGTGATAAGAGGAACTAGAAGTCTTATTTTCAAATAATTCAGATATGGTAGTAACATGTACAACTCTATGGATTGACATTGACAAAATATCATATTTGTAACCAACATTGTAAAAAAAGGTCACCGGGGCTCTATTAAAAAATAACAAAAATTGTATACAAATTAAGCAAACATGACATAGTGATATTATCCTATGACAATATGGAGTACGAACCACACGCTTGGACAGTGTCGTTAACCTCACAGAGCTGACAGGCGTTTCCACTGTACCCAGGGTAACACAAGCAGGTACCATTACCGTCAATACCGTCGTAACAGTCGCCATTGTGGTTACATGGAAAGTCCGGACCTCCGGGACATTCTATAACACGGATACATTATTTCATAATTTACAACATTCCTACTTAACACGCACACCAAGTCGTTTTTCGCAAAATAACGGCATTCTGCTAAACACGTACTTCAAGTAATCGTTTACAACATTAAGGCATTTTAACAAGACGATACAATGTTAAGTCACATGATCATGGCAGTCAAAAAACACAGATATTTATTGGTACTTTTAAACATATTCTGATAAACACAGCCATCAAGCACCGGGGCATCCACCAAAACACATATCAAATTGTAATTGACAGCTTAAGGATATGATATGAGTCTTAGCTTTCACCATCATGACATCTTAAAACACATTCATCCATTGGAAAATTACAGTATTATGTCATTTTACGATACAATCATAGATTGTTCATTTTTAAAAGTTTTGAATTCAATAAAAATGTATGAATGCATTATTTAGAACATTAGGGTATTCTACTATACACAGACGTCAGATCATAACTAACAATCTCCTGATATTCTACTAAATAACAACATCCCGATATTCTACTAAGTTACAACATCCCGATATTCTACTGAATTACAACATCCCGATATTCTACTAAATGACCAAATCCCGATATTCTACTAAATTACCAAATCCCGATATTCTACTAAATAACAACATCCCGATATTCTACTAAATAACAACATCCCGATATTCTACTAAATAACAACATCCCGATATTCTACTAAACACAGACGTCAGATATTAACTAACAATCTCATGATATCCTGTTACATAACAACATCTCGATATTCTGCTAAATAACAACATCCCAATATTCTATTGAATTACAACGTCCCGATATTCTACTAAATTACAACATCCCGATATTCTACTTAATTTCAACATCTCGATATTCTACTAAATTACCAAATCCCGATATTCTACTAAGTTACAACATAAATTACAACATCCCGATATTCTACTTAATCACAACATCCCGATATTCTACTAAGTTACAACATAAATTACAACAGCACGATATTCTACTAAGTTACAACATAAATTATAATATCACGATATTCTACTAAATTACATCACGATATTCTACTAAGTTACAACATAAATTACAACATCCCGATATTCTACTTAATTACAACATCCCGATATTCTAATAAGTTACAACATAAATTACAACAACACGATATTCTACTAAGTTACAACATAAATTATAATATCACGATATTCTACAAAATTATAACATCACGATATTCTACAAAATTACATCACGATATTCTACTAAGTTACAACATAAACTACAACATCCCGATATTCTACTTAATTACAACATCCCGATATTCTACTAAGTTACAACATAAATTACAACAGCACGATATTCTACTAAGTTACAACATAAATTATAATATCACGATATTCTACAAAATTATAACATCACGATATTCTACAAAATTACATCACGATATTCTACTAAGTTACAATATAAATTACAACAGCACGATATTCTATAAAATTACAACAGCACGATATTCTATAAAATTACAACATCACGATATTCTTCAAAAATAACAACATCACGATATTCTACAAAATCACTTCACGATATTCTGCAAAATTAGATCACGATATTTCACAAAACTACAACATCACGATATTTCATTACGCTACAACATCGTAATATTTCACCAATTCCAACAATGTGATAAAACACACGTTAACGCTTACTCCCTATAATTACACATCAAGTGATAACCCAACGTATAAGCTCATGTCATTCTTCGAAAAATATAACATGCTGCATTATTACGTGAGGTAATTAATACATCCATCTGTATAGTTTATGCCTTCTTTTGTAAAAAAGTGATGGAGAGATTCGTTGTCACCTTTGCAAAAAATAAATTCTAAATCTGTCTGTTTTTCTCCTGATTGCAATATTTCTATTTTTCTATTTAAATATGCACCTCTTGTTGACAAGGTTCACCAAAGCTTTCATAATATTTCAATAAAATTGTTATTTTTAAATGAAAAATATTGTACTTTAATTATCCGAACCCACATAATTTATTTAGATATGTTTTGTTCTTTAGCATGCATACTTACCGAGACAATTAGAACTATAATAATTAGCACAACATCGTTTAGTCTGTAAGACATAAATCAACATTATGCAATTAGCTGACAATGTATAACTCCGGGTAGTAGGTAGTTTTAGAGACGTTTGGTTCTCATTATTTATTCAATATTTAAACCTGACACATTTACAATATTGGTTATGGAAGAACATTTTCTCTGAGTAAATAAACGTTTAAATTAATATACCATTTAGAGTTACATTTGTATATTTTATAAAAATATTGATGTCCATGGAATTAAAGGACAAAACTTGTGATTACTGAATACAAAAAGCACTGTAGTGTAGCCTGTACGTTGAAAACAGTTTTAGCCGCCATCTGTTTAAAAGATGGCGGCTGCTAAACAATTAGACGGTGAGTTCTCAGAACATGTTCGTTATTTTCTACTTGTAAACTTTTAAGCTACCAACGGATGCACTGAAGCAAAATGCTAAATTTCCACTCCAGAAAAGTATCTTTATTAAAGTACAGTGTTTGCAATGTGACGGGAGCTGGTAATTAGGACGTTCAGTCGATGACAAGTTTGAATATACTCCAAAAACAGGTTCAAAACATTAGTTCCGAGTATTCATATTCGGAGGATTTTTATTCCTAAAGCTACATTCGTAACAGTAGTGAAGCTCCATTGGTAAAATGTTTTTCTTTGTATCTACTATTATATAGACAAACAACATTTCCCAACCGCTCAATCGCTATGTGCGAATATGCAGTCCTCACCGTACAATTTTACAACTTTGCATCCAATGTCACAACCATACACAGTCTTAAGTTATGGAGTGTCCAAACCGCAACATCGGTTCGAACCTGTTTTTGGAGTAAATTCAAAGTCGTCGTCGACTGAACGTCCCAATTGCCGGCTCCCGTCACTTTGCAAACACTGTACTTTAATAAAGATGCTTTTTTTTGGAGTGGAATTTTAGCATTTTAGAACACACTGGTCTTTTTTCATTTGCTTCAGTGCATCCGTTGATCGCTAAAAAAAAATCAAGTCGAAGAAAACGAACATGTTCTGAGAACTCACCTTCTACTTGTTTTGGCAACCGCCACCTTTTAAACAGTCCCAACTTTTATCAACGCACAGGCCACACTACAGTGAAAAAACTGAGAAAAGTATAGCAATATACGTAAAATCGACAGCATCAAATTAAAACTTACGAATTCAGTTTTCTCACAGACACGTTGACAGCCATAGTTACGTCCGAACCTGCCCAGATAAAAGCATCTGTTTATTAGCTGACCATTTGTTGCCTTTTCGTAGCCCTCGGGACAGCGAAGCGCGCCACGCCCACATGTCTGACACTCCCCCTGTACACAACAAATAGTAGACAACTATGCTACCATGACTTGACTTTGAGGCAGTGGGACACTGCCACCATTTGATGATAAGTTTGGATGTGTGATGTACATATATATCTTCGTTAATTCTTGTGTATCCTGATTATTTTTGTTGGTTATGTTTAATTTGAATGTCCGATTTCGTCGTTGCGTGACTGGTTTGCAATGATATTTGTGTGATGCAACATGATTGACGATGTGTGATATTAATAATAATGCTAGATGGTGGGTATGAACAGACGTTTATTCAAAGGACCACGCCCCCTAGTGAACACTTACGTATAATAAAGTGGCATTGATCGAATAAATAGAGGGTATATGGGCAGCTGTTTATTCCACGGACCATGCCCCCTAGTTAACACTTACATGTACGTATAATGTAGTGGCATTGGTAATTCAATAGAGGGGGTATATGGACAGCTGTTTATTCCACGGACCACGCCCTAGTTAACACTTACGTATAATGCAGTGGTGTTGATCGAATCAATGGAGGGTGGGTATATGAACATTTGTTTATTCAACGGACCACGCCCCCTAGTTAACACTTATGTATAAGATAGTGGTGTTAATCACATCTATAGGGAAGGCAATGCACAGATTTTATTCCAAGGACCACACTCCTTGTTAGCACTTGCACCGATCTACGATGGGTCTGAACATACGTTTAACTAGTGGAGCACCTCTCTTAATATACCACGAACTTGTGAGGTAGTGAGTTAGCGAGGTAGATGACTAACGTCTGTGGAGGGTAAGATATATGCATACTGCTTTTCCCATGGACACGCCACGTAGGCAAACACTTACTATAAATAAGGTGTGTTGATTATATCAGCGGATCATTTACCCAATCAAGTGAATCACGCTCCTAAATTAACAGTTGTGTAGGCAGCAATGGCATTGATAATGTCATAGATGTGCAGTGATTAATTGCAGATCACTTGTCAACTGGACACGCTCCGTAAGTTGATACTTACTATGAAAGAAGTGTTGTTGATGATGGTAATGTATTACAGAAAGGGTACATGTACTTGTAGAACGTTTATCCCGCTAACCACGCCCCTAAGTTAACACTTCTATGAAAATGTGGTGTTGATGATGTCAATGTACTTCTATCCCACTAGCCACGCCTCTAAGTTAACACTTACGTATGCGATATTGTTGTTGATGATGCCAATATATGTACAGAAAGGGTACTAGGAGAACGTTTGTCCTGCTCATAACCACTCCCCTCAGATAACACTTACGTATGCGATAGTGGTGTTGATGATGTCACATCGGTGAAGGGTTGGAATGAGCAGACCGTTTATCCCATGAACCACGCCTCCCATAGTTAACACATCAGGCTCAGTAATCAATACTCCGTTAACAAACACCTGTAAAGTAACAATTAGAAATTGCAAATAACTCTTGTTCGACCATGTGTTTCCTTTGATGATAGTGTCATTTGATTCCTTGTAATGACTGGTCGTACCGACTAGGACTACTTTGTCCTTTGCATGATGATAATGCGGTATATTACATAAACAATGAAATTCCCGCAGCGGTTTCAATTAGCCTTTTCAACTTTTGTAACGAGGGCGAATTTTAACATGGTAGCGAATATCAGCATCCAATATACCATTCATAGTAATTTCACAGGAAGGGCGATGAAAACACTCGGCACAAATGGATTGTACTTGTGAAGGACAGACTTTTGATTGGGCAAAAAAGTCCCGGTATACTGTTTTTACTTCCCTTTATTTTACCTGTCAATACCAAGTGAATTTGTACAATATAATCGAACCGATAAGTATTGGCAAAATGTTTGATCGTAATGATTTTCTTTTATAAAATGTGTTTAGATCCCGGTAACTCTGTACGTCAAACAAACGTTTACTTAGTTGAAAAGATCAGGTTCACTTGTCTACTTACCAAGTCACCTCTCACGTGGAAGCTGATTTGGTGATCAGACCCAAGCACGGTATCCAATCTTTCCCCATCATCAAACGATTCTGTAAGGCGGATGTTCGACATCAGATAGAAACGAAGAAATGCTCGACTCTGCAAAAGAGTATGAACTTGCATCTTACATCGAACCCAACTCGCAGAAATATACTCAAAACGTGTTGTAACAAAGATCGTGCGAGAAAAAATATAACAATCACCATATTACCATCGAAACTGAATTAAAAGAAGTAATTTAGGATAATTATAACAAAACAATGATTTTTTAACATTGATAAACGTGATGATCTACAGCTGGTATCTGCACTTTGGTGCATGTAGACTACCGAACCCAAACAAACGAAATCACACCATGAAAACAATCTACACGTTTGAAAAGGTATGAAGTCAAATTTAATGGACAAGTCTAGAATGACAAACACAATCATGTTCTTGTTATCCTTGTTGTTAGCTATGTTGTACAGTTTGTATAGATATGAACGTCTTGACGCTGGGACACAACCATCTCTAATATTTTGATGGAACGGTATATTTCATACTGGGTGATATTGTTTTAACTCCTCTTTGCCAATTCCAGGCTTATTTTACCAGTGGTAATCAAATTAAGCAGTGCTTTAAGACATTACCGAATTAGCATTGCTTCATTATAACTGCTGGGAGCGAGTCCAGCCCACAGGACTTTGATTGAGAGTTTATGACGATCTTGCGCAACTCGTCATTGGTTGTTGGTGCAAGCAGTATTAGTGGTTCATACTGAATAACACGTCAACAGTCATGGCTTAGATTAACAAAAACTGCTCCTACCTTGAGGTTGTGACAGATAAATCTCTAACCCGAGGGGTGATGTTTTTTGGTTGTCTAACCCTAGGCTCTGCCGACCAAAACATCACCCCGATGGTTTGAGATTTATCTGTTACACCCTCAAGGAAGGGGATGATTCTTTTTCTCCCATCTTATTTTTTCAGTCACAACTCCATCGAAAGTAGTCTGTCATGTTTGTAAACAAAAACACATATGGGTAATAGATATCGTCATTCACTTTTGATGACGTCACAATTACTGGTGACACATTTCAAGGACGTCACAATTGAACACGTGCTAATCGGCACTAGGCTATCTCCCCCTAGGGAATGACAAGCCGATCTTTGTTGTAGAGGTTTTAATTATGTCAAGCATATACTTAGCACGATTTGTGGCTGTGGCGTTTGTTCATTATTTTCAGTGGATAATTTATTACAACTTGTAGCTGTACAGGTTTTTAATTGTTTTCAATGCGTTCTTGCAATAGGTTGCTGCTGTAGAGGTTTCAGTTATGTCAAACATATATTTACCACGATTCTGGCTATAACGTGTGTTTGTTATTGTATTCAATTCCGTCTTTGCGTATTGCAGAGTTATCTTCTCTTTGGAGCAGGTATTGATGGTTACGTCATTCGTTTGTGTGATAAAATTACGTCGTTTTCTCAAAAATTGATGACGTTACTCTCACAAACAAGTGACGTAACAATCAATACCTGCTCCCAAGAGAAGATAACTCTGCAATACGCAAAGACGGAATAAATACTTTACCACAACTGGTGGCTGTAGAGACTTTCAATTATGTTTAATGTATACTGACAGTATGTTGTAGTTATAGAGGTTTTCAATTACGTCAAACATATATTTACCTCGATTTGTGGCTGTAGCGTTTGTTTGCTATTTATTTAGTGGATGATTTACCACAACTTTTGTATGTAGAGATTTTTCTGTTTTGTTAAATGCATACTTACCACGATTTCGTCGTTGTAATATTTGTTCAATAAGTCGTTGTTAGGGACAAACAGCGTGTAGGCATTCATATCCATCAGATCGTCCATTAACTGTTTCTTCTGGAAATATTTAATACAATGACATGTCACTACCTAACTTGTGATACTTTACGGGAACTTGGACATATTAAGATATGTGCTGTAGGAACAAAGTATTGGAACGGAAAATATATAAATAAGACTTTTTTACTTAACACTACGACACAACTATATTATAAATTTCGCTGAAATCGTTACATCAGAACATTATCTGCGACTAATAAATAGATATATCTAGATAACGCCTTCGTATTTTTAATTATGCAAATATCCAAATAGTTAATATAAAGACGTTCAACAGGAAATGTCGATAGTGGAATACCCCAAATAGTAATTAATAATCCTAGCCAATAGATAATGAAAATAAGTACGCAATTTTTTAAAACTTTACAAAATCACAAACAAAAATGGCGAGATATACTTATCGGAGACCATGTATCCACATCAAAAGTCAATGTACAGAACCAGAGAGGAAGTGTGGGATATATAATGTAGGGTATTACATACCTCCAGTAAACTGCCGAAACGTGAGTACTGCGGATGCTGAGAAAAAAACGTCCTCAAATCAGGAGCTTCTTCAGGATTGAAAAATGTCTCGATGGCCTTTAGAAAAGAACAACAATCTTTGTGTATAATGCATACAAATGTGTAACACTAAGACCTATAAAATAACAATATACCACAAATACATTTACGTAATACTGCATATGACAAACTATCAATATCGATATTATCTAATGCATGACCATCTAACACTATCTATAAAGTCAGTCATAGGAAAAGTTATAACCTTCTATAATGTGATAAAAAATTAACTAATGTCGTTGACTGGTAAAGCTAAAACTTTCTTTAATGTGATAATAATTAGCTAGCACTAAACATAATATTTGTGATACAGTACCAACCAGCTGACACTGTCTATAATGTCAGTAATATAGGAACAGCTAACACTATACTATCTGGGATACCGGACCAGCTAACACTATAATGCCTGTGATACAGGATTAGCTAACACTATAATGTCTGTGATACAGACCAACTTACCCTACAGCACACTGTCTATAATGTCTGTGATACAGGATTAGCTTACACTATAATGCCTGTGATACAGGATTAGCTAACACTATAATGTCTGTGATACAGACCAACTTACCCTACAGCACACTGTCTATAATGTCTGTGATACAGAACAGCTTACCCTACAGAACATTATCTATAATGTCTGTGATACAGGATTAGCTAACACTATAATGCCTGTGATACAGACCAACTTACCCTACAGCACACTGTGTATAATGTCTGTGATACAGAACAGTTTACACTACAGAACACTATCTATAATGTCTGTGATACAGAACAGCTTACCCTACAGAACACTATCTATAATGTCTGTGATACAAAACAGCTTACCCTACAGAACATTATCTATAATGTCTGTGATACAGGATAAGCTAACACTATAATGCCTGTGATACAGACCAACTTACCCTACATCACACTGTCTATAATGTCTGTGATACAGAACAGTTTACACTAGAGAACACTATCTATAATGTCTGTGATACAGAACAGCTTACCCTACAGAACATTAGTGATACAGACCAACTTACCCTACAGCACACTGTATATAATGTCTGTGATACAAAACAGCTTACCCTACAGAACATTATCTATAATGTCTGTGATACAGGATTAGCTAACACTATAATGTTTGTGATACAGACCAACTTACCCTACAGCACACTGTATATAATGTCTGTGATACAAAACAGCTTACCCTACAGAACATTATCTATAATGTCTGTGATACAGGATTAGCTAACACTATAATGTTTGTGATACAGACCAACTTACCCTACAGCACACTGTCTATAAGGTCTGTGATACAGAACAGCTTACCCTACAGAACATTAGTGATACAGACCAACTTACCCTACAGCACACTGTATATAATGTCTGTGATACAAAACAGCTTACCCTACAGAACATTATCTATAATGTCTGTGATACAGGATTGGCTAAGACTATAATGTCTGTGATACAGACCAACTTACCCTACAGCACAATGTCTATAAGGTCTGTGATACAGAACAGCTTACCCTACAGAACATTATCTATAATGTCTGTGATACAGGATTAGCTAACACTATAATGCCTGTGATACAGACCAACTTACCCTACAGCACACTGTCTATAATGTCTGTGATACAAAACAGCTAACCCTACAGAACATTATCTATAATGTCTTTGATACAGTATTAGCTAAAACTATAATGTCTGTGATACAGACCAACTTACCCTACATTACACTGTCTATAATGTCTGTGATACAAAACAGTTTACACTACAGAACACTATCTATAATGTCTGTGATACAGAACAGCTTACCCTACAGCACACTATCTATACTGTCTGTAATACAGGATTAGCTAACATTATAATGTCTGTGATACAGACCAACTTACCCTACAGCACACTGTGTATAATGTCTGTGATACAGAACAGTTTACACTACAGAACACTATCTATAATGTCTGTGATACACAACAGCTTATCCTACAGCACACTATCTATAATGTCTGTGATACAAAACAGCTTACCCTACAGAACATTATCTATACTGTCTGTGTTACAGGATTAGCTAACACTATAATGTCTGTGATACAGACCAACTTACCCTACAGCACACTATCTATAATGTCTGTGATACAAAACAGCTTACTCTACAGAACATTATCTATAATGTCTGTGATACAGGATTAGCTAAAACTATAATGTCTGTGATACAGACCAACTTACCCTACAGCACACTATCTATAATGTCTGTGATACAGAACAGCTTACCCTACAGGACACTATCTATAATATCTGTGATACAGACCAACTTACCCTACATCACACTGTCTATAATCTATAATGTCTGTGATACAGAACAGCTTACCCTACAGGACACTATCTATAATATCTGTGATACAGACCAACTTACCCTACATCACACTGTCTATAATCTATAATGTCTGTGATACAGAACAGCTTACCCAACAGAACACTATTTATAATGTCTGTGATACAGAACAGCTTACCCTACAGAACACTATTTATAATGTCTGTGATACAGAACAGCTTACCCTACAGAACGTTATCTATACCGTCTGTGATACAGGATTAGCTAACACTATTATGTCTGTGATACAGACCAACTTACCCTACAGCACACTATCTAAAATGTCTGTGATAGAGAACAGCTTTCCCTACAGAACACTATCTATAATGTCTGTGATACAGAACAGCTTACCCTACAGCACACTATCTATAATGTATGTGATACAGACCAACTTACCCTACATCACACTGTCTATAATGTCTGTGATTCAAAACAGCTTTCCCTACAGAACATTATCTATAATGTCTATGATACAGGATTAGCTAAAACTATAATGTCTGTGATATAGATCAACTTACCCTACAGCACACTATCTATAATGTATGTGATACAGACCAACTTACCCTACAGCACACTGTCTATAATGTCGGTGATACAGAACAGTTTACACTAAAGAACACTATCTATAATGTCTGTGATACAGAACAGCTTATCCTACAGCACACTATCTATAATGTCTGTGATACAGAACAGCTTACCCTACAACACACTATCTATAATGTCTGTGATAGAGAACAGCTTACCCTACAGAACACTATCTATAATGTCTGTGATACAAAACAGCTTACCCTACAGAACATTATCTATAATCTCTGTGATACAGGATTAGCTAAAACTATAATGTCTGTGATACAGACCAACTTCCCCTACAGCACACTGTCTGTAATGTCTGTGATACAAAACAGCTTACCCTACAGAACATTATCTATAATCTCTGTGATACAGGATTAGCTAAAACTATAATGTCTGTGATACAGACCAACTTACCCTACAGAACACTGTCTGTGATGTCTGTGATAGAGAACAGCTTACCCTACAGAACACTATCTATAATGTCTGTGATACAGGATTATCTAACACTATAATGTCTGTGATACAGGATTATCTAACACTATAATGTCTGTGATACATAACAGCTTATCCTACAGCACACTATCTATAATGTCTGTGATACAGAACAGCGCACCCTACAGAACATTATCTATACTGTCTGTGATACAGAACAGCTTACCCTACAGCACACTATCTATAATGTATGTGATACAGAACAGCTTACCCTACACCACACTGTCTATAATGTCTGTGATACAGAACAGCTGATCCTACAGCACACTATCTATAATGTTTGTGATACCGAACAGCTTTCCCTACAGCACACTATCTATACTGTCTGTTATACAGAACAGCTTACCCTACAGCACACTATCTATAATGTTTGTGATACAGAACAGCTTACCCTATAGAACATTATCTATAATGTCTGTGATACAGGACAGGTTACACTACAGAACACTATCTATAATGCCTGTGATACAGAACAGCTTATCCTACAGCACACTATCTATAATGTTTGTGATACCGAACAGCTTACCCTACAGCACACTATCTATACTGTCTGTGATACAGGATTAGCTAACACTATAATGTCTGTGATACAGACCAACTTACCCTACAGCACACTGTCTATAATGTCTGTGATACAGAACAGCTTACCCTATAGAACATTATCTATAATGTCTGTGATACAGGATTGGCTAAAACTATAATGTCTGTGATACAGACCAACTTACCCTACAGCACACTGTCTATAATGTCTGTGATACAAAACAGCTTACTCTACAGAACACTTTCTATAATGTCTGTGATACAGAACAGCTTACCCTACAGGACACTATCTATAATATCTGTGATACAGACCAACTTACCCTACAGCACACTGTCTAGAATGTCTGTGATACAGAACAGCTTACCTTACAGAACACTATCTATAAGGTCTGTGATACAGAACAGCTTACCCTACACCACACTGACTATAATGTCTGTGATACAGAACAGCTTACCCTACACCACACTGACTATAATGTCTGTGATACAGAACAGCTTACTCTACAGAACACTATCCATAATGTCTGTGATACAGAACAGCTTACCCTACAGAACACTATCTATATTGTCTGTGATACAGAACAGCTTACATTACAGAACACTATCTATAATGTCTGTGATACAGAACAGCTTACCCTACAGCACACTGTCTATAATATCTGTGATACAGAACAGCTTTCATTACAGATCATTATCTATAATGTCTGTGATACAGAACAGCTTCCCATACAGAACATTGTCTATAATGTCTGTGATACAGAACAGCTTACCCTACCGCACACTATCTATAATGTCTGTGATACAAAACAGCTTACCCTACAGAACACTATCTATAATGTCTGTGATACAGAACAGCTTACCCTACAGCACACTATAATGTCTGTGATACAGAACAGCTTACCCTACAGAACACTTTCTATAATGTCTGTGATACAGAACAGCTTACCCTACAGAACATTGTCTATAATGTCTGTGATATAGAACAGCTTACCCTACAGCACACTATCTATAATGTCTGTGATACAAAACAGCTTACCCTACAGAACACTATCTATAATGTCTTGATACAGAACAGCTTACCCTACAGCACACTATCTATAATGTCTGTGATAAAGAACAGCTTACCCTACAGAACACTATCCATAATGTCTGTGATACAGAACAGCTTACCCTACAGAATACTATCTATAATGTCTGTGATACAGAACAGCTTCCCCTACAGCACACTATCTATAATGTCTGTGATAAAGAACAGCTTACCCTACAGAACACTATCCATAATGTCTGTGATACAGAACAGCTTACCCTACAGCACACTGTCTATAATATCTGTGATACAGAACAGCTTACATTACAGAACATTATCTATAATGTCTGTGATACAGAACAGCTTACCCTACAGAATACTATCTATAATGTCTGTGATACAGAACAGCTTCCCCTACAGCACACTATCTATAATGTCTGTGATACAGAACAGTTTACCCTACAGTGTGATACAGAACAGCTTACCCTACAGAACATTGTCTATAATGTCTGTGATATAGAACAGCTTACCCTACAGAACACTATCTATAATGTCTGTGATCCAGAACAGCTTACCCTACAGAATACTATCTATAATGTCTGTGATACAGAACAGCTTATCCTACAGCACACTATCTATAATGTCTGTGATACAGAACAGTTTACCCTACAGTGTGATACAGAACAGCTTACCCTACAGAACATTATCTATACTGTCTGTGATAAAGGATAAGCTAACACTATAATGTCTGTGATACAGACCAACTTATCCTACAGCACACTGTCTATAATGTCTGTGATATAAAACAGCTTACCCTACAGAACATTATCTATAATGTCTGTGATACAGGATTAGATAAAACTATAATGTCTGTGATACAGACCAACTTACCCTACAGCACACTGTCTATAATGTCTGTGATACAGAACAGCTTACCCTACAGAAAGCTATCTATAATGTCTGTGATACAGAACAGCTTACCCTACAGCACACTATCTATAATGAGCTAACACTATAATGTCTGTGATACAGACCAACTTACCCTACAGCACACTGTCTATAATGTCGGTGATACAGAACAGCTTACCCTACAGGACACTATCTATAATATCTGTGGTACAGACCAACTTACTCTACATCACACTGTCTATAATGTCTGTGATACAGAACAGCTTACCCTACAGAACACTATCCATAATGTTTGTGATACAGAACAGCTTACCCTACAGAACACTATCCATAATTTCTGTGATACAGAACAGCTTACCCTACAGAACACTATATATAATGTCTGTGATACAGAACAGCTTCCCCTACAGAACACTATCTATAATGTCTTATAATGTCTGTGATACAGAACAGCTTCCCCTACAGAACACTATCTATAATGTCTTATAATGTCTGTGATACAGAACAGCTTCCCCTACAGAACACTATCTATAATGTCTGTGATACAGAACAGCTTACTCTACAGAACACTATCCATAATGTCTGTGATACAGAACAGCTTACCCTACAGAACACTATCTATAATGTCTGTGATACAGAACATCTTACTCTACAGAACACTATCCATAATGTCTGTGATACAGAAAAGCTTACCCTACAGAACACTATCTATAATGTCTGTGATACCGAACAGCTTACCCTACACCACACTGTCTATAATGTCTGAGATACAGAACAGCTTACCCTACAGCACACTAGCTATAATGTCTGTGATACAGAACAGCTTACCCTTCAGAACATTGTCTATAATGTCTGTGATATAGAACAGCTTACCCTACAGCACACTATCTATACTGTCTGTGATACAGAACAGCTTACCCTACAGCACACTAGCTATAATGTCTGTGATACAGAACAGCTTACCCTACAGAACACTATATATAATGTCTGTGATACAGAACAGCTTACTCTACAGAACACAATCCATAATGTCTGTGATACAGAACAGCTTACCCTACAGAACATTGTCTATAATGTCTGAGATACAGAACAGCTTACAATACAGAACATTGTCTATACTGTCTGTGATACAGGATTAGCTAACACTATAATGCCTGTGATACAGACCAACTTACCCTACAGCACAATGTCTATAAGGTCTGTGATACAGAACAGCTTACCCTACAGAACCCTATCTATAATGTCTGTGATACAGAACAGCTTACCCTACAGCACATTATCTATAATGTCTGTGATACAGAACAGTTTACCCTACAGAACATTATCTATAATATCTGTGATACAGACCAGCTTACATTACAGAACATTATCTATAATGTCTGTGTTACAGACCAGCTTACATTACAGAACACTATCTATAATGTCTGTGATACAGACCAGTTTACCCTACATAACACTATCTATAATGTCTGTGATACAGAACAGCTTACCCTACAGAACACTATCTATAATATCTGTGATACAGACCAGCTTACCCTCCAGAACACTATCTATAATGTCTGTGATACAGAACAGCTTACCCTATCAACTATGTGCACGTAGCCATTCGCCGTTTCATGGGATTCCAATATTTGGGACATCATTTTAGATGTTCTATTCCCAGAGATGAAAAGGGTCTGGAACAAAAATAATCATTACGTACATGTATGGTTAATTTCAGCCTGAGGTTAATACATTTTTTTTTACCTTATTTGGCTAAAAGATATTTTCCGCTAAAACAAACTTAAAAACTGACATGACCTAATGGTTAATGACGATAATGAATTATAATTTCAAATTTCCGTGAGGCCTCTGGGGATATTTACAGTAAGGCATACTTTGATACCATCATTATTTTACAACAATTATGAAAACAGTTATATCAACTTAATTGTATCACTCTTGTTGGCTCGGATGTTAGCACGCGTGGGAGGTACGGGTACTCTGGCGGGTGTGGGAGGAACCCGCCAGAGTACCCGTAGAAAACCCACGTGTTCGGACAGGTGACCCCCATACCTTTTCACGTCCAATCGGGGAATCGAACCCCGGCCGCCTTGGTGAAAGGCAAGTGCAATATCTGCACCAAACGACCACCAAAGTGATAATGTTTTATCACTACCTAAATAGAAATATTGTACGTGCTACTTGTGAACGTTATATTGATTACTGTTTTGGTTATTTAGATAAATCATTTTATGTTTCACTGTGTCATATGTTGAAAAAAAACACTCTAATAAATTGTGGAAGTATAAAAGATTTGAAAAATTATTAACAGGACACAGAAGGAAGTCCCTGAGCTGACAGGACGTTACCACACTAGTTGTCTCTTACACTATGTAGTGGGTCACAGCAGGCATATTTTGTCTCAATCCCCAACCCTCGAGAATGACAGAATAATTGAAACAATCTTTTCACAATTCAACTGATAGGAAAAATCAGATCTCAGCCTGACGATACTGTAGAGGGTCAAAGTCAATTCGATTGTGCACTAAACTTAAAAAAGAAAATTTTATTAAAAAAAAGATAAATGAATAAATGATCGATTCATGTAAGAGATCATATCATAATGATGCGTTGAGGAAATAAATGTAGGACCTTAATTTGGAAGGTCAAACCAATTAAAACCATTAAAATTTTAGAGTAAGATATTTACCAATATTTCAATTGATAAAAACTCAAATAGATACTATACTTAACGAAATATTTTTACAAAGCCATCGAAATGGTAGTTCTGGTGTCTTATGTCATAAAACCCATTGGCAGGGTTGGAAGTCAAATATGGACCATTTTACACTGATAGAGCCGAAAATATCAAAATCGCTCATTCTCGATTTGAGTTAACTCCCTTCGTACGGGTGACGGGCATCTGTCATCATTGGATACTAACCGGTTTTCAGCTTATTTATAAATTTGCCAATCCTTTGTTACGGCATTTTGCTCGTTATTATGAGAGGGAATATAAATAAAAAAGATGCATGCATTTTGTTGTCTCTTTCAATGATACGGATGATCTTATAAATTATGGGTAAACGTGTCAACATGACAATACCACAGCGGTGAAAACAAAACCAGCACAATAAAAACAAAGACAAGATTTACATGGCGACTATTAAAAGAAGGAGAAGGTGATCCGGCGTTCTGGAAGGGTAGGATTCTTCTGCTTCATCTACGACACCCGCCATTTATATCTAGGTCGAATTCAAGTTATAACACGTCCACATTAGGGAGCGTTATTAAAAGCATTGATCTTTATATAACACAAAGAAATATTAAATATCCCATTGGAATTGTGATGACGACAAAATCGGTTTTTAGGGGGACCCGGCTTTATATATCGTAAACGTTTATTGCAGTTTTCTGGTATTTGAATTGCAGAGTCAAAATATCTTTATTGGCAATTTTGTCATCGGGAACGGGTAGTACTCTAAGCGATATTTTAACTACTCGGGGAACAATGTCCTATGCAGTCGTTCCGATACCGCCATTGATGACTTGTGTATTTATGAGCGAGATGAACTTTATTATGCTATTGCTCTTTCGACGAAAGGATGCGAGAAACCTTTTAGTATGAGATGTCCCGGATTTAAATAGGGGTATTTAAACGTAAACAGTATAGTCTCCAACACTATATGCTGTAGAAATCTGCGCAATTAAAGCAATGTACATGTGAATGCAAATCAAAGAAGCTACCAGTGTATCTAAATCAGTAATGATGACAATTTAACTACTTTAAAACCTACATAGTGGTTTTCTTAGCATTGAGCAGGGTTAGGGTGACGGCAACGGACGCCCCTCATACAGTCATTTCATCGAAGTAGAGTGACAGCTATATATATGATAATGAGCTTGATGACCATTTGTTTGTAATCCCAACAAAGTTTTTGTAGACAAATGTATCGCAGCCTCCCAAAACACACGTCCTTAAATGACCATAGCTACTGATTGGACGTTAAACAATACTAAACCAAATTGGAACTGTTCTTGGCGAAAATTGGAAAGCAAAAGCTACAGTTTCTATTGATTCAGTGCATCACTGATGTCTTCATGTGCTGTTCACGAGAATATGAATTGCAAAATACAGTCAATGTTTTTATTTGATGTTTGTTTATGCAAATTATGGCGTGCAAATCTTAATTTAGTAATCGGTGCGGGTCAAACTACAAAGTTCAATTTCACTTGAGAAAAACTATCAAGAACGAGACATATTTTGTTTTCATGATATATAATTCTTCTATATGAATGGTTCTGAAATTAATGATAGCGAACTTTTACGATGGTAGCAGATTACTCGAGCTTGACGCACTAGAGTACATTTTGTTTGCTTCCGTAATATTATTCAACGTCTTCGTATCATTTAACACGTGAACTGCATTCAGGATGGGGTCACATGGTATATGATGGTATTAATACGGCAACTGAAACGACCACCTAAGTAGATAAGAGCACATAGGACAGTCAGATTTCAACCCAATGTCGATTGTTTAGCCTACACCCATCACGGTGTCATGCATCTTCATGCAATATAGTTTTTTTTTTTAAAAAATAGGTTAATTGTAGCGCAGAAATGTTAAGATAGGTGTTATTGTGCTCAGTTATATTTAACTGGACAAAATATTATTTCAGAATAAGCTGTCATTTTTTTACCATTGATATCAAACAATTTTCATTGGAATCTTGACGCGAAGGTTTCGTTTGGCCATGATATAGAACTAGGCTCCTCTTGATACTGTACCTGTTCAGCAAAGAGTTCTCAAAAACTGTTATCCTATTATTCTATTTTCTTAGTAAAAAATTATATTCTGAAGCAAAAATATCAAAGTTTCAGGAGTAAAAAACATTTTGTATATAATCGTACATTTTAATGACGGTTTAAAAAATGCTTGAGCAAGGAGTGGTAAATTGAATGCATGTAATAAGATATGTTTACTAACATTGGTGAGTCCATTTTTTAGTAAAGATAGATATGAATCAAAGCGAGAATAATACAACAAAAAGGTATGACAGCATTTGTTCTCTTCAATACGACATGTTCCCTAACCATAATACGGTTTTAAGTGTCATTTTTACAGTATCACTTACATCGTTAACATTGTAGATGTGTAAGTAAAAACCGTCAAAAAGTGTTTCGACCTTGTCATATCCCTCCACTGTTTCCAGAAGTTCCTGTGTATTTTTCACCCCAACCAGCATGTGTGACCTTTAACAAACCAGATACGGACATATCGAGATTAAATCAAAAACACACACATTGTCATGACATGTCGATAAACTGTGCACTCCAAGTCGATAAAGACTGAGAACAGAGAAGACATTGAAACGAAAGGGAAGAGACATGGACCAAACATACAAACAAGGCCGCCACACCTGGTGTTTGAGAGGGTAAGCGTTTCCACTACCAAATATAGTGAATAGCTTGATTTTACACCTCAAATTCAAGAAAAGCGTGTGAGTCTCCATCAATTAAACACATAGTATAAAAGCACACACAAGAACAATATATCAGTTAAGTTATCAGGCTGAATGTGAACGTCGATACCAACGAAGTAAGTTCAAAGATATGTACTAGAAGTTTAAGGTTTGTTCCCAAAGATAACTCTTTCTGATTTCAATAAACATGGTATTCAATGATTGTTTGTCTAAGGCAGCATATTATGGAAATAAATATACCTCATTCACTTCCTTAACTACTTCAGTCGATCAAGTGGTAACGATTATGAAACATTAAATGATACATGTACTAAATTTGACCAACCGGGTGTTCCGACTTACAAAGTTTTATTTGAAATAAAATTTCATTATAGCTTTGTCGGAAAATTTACATTTTGAGTCGTGTTAATGTCAGTTGACCTGTGAACCCGGAAACAAACGGTAGAAGCTTTCAAAGTGTTATAGCTTGAAACAGCCTAAAGTGATAGCTTTTTTGTTTCTTTACACAACATAAACGTAAGGGAAACTTATCCGTATTATTTAAATATTATTTTAGCATAACTGTGATTATAATTTTAATACTGTCTGAGGTATAACATTACTGCAAACCGTATGAATATGCCATGTTTAATAACAAAAATGTAATGCAAATAATATATAATCTTTACCGTATTCATCTAACCTATTCGAGTAAAATCTCATTTATTCAAATAAAAAAAATGGCAATGGTTCCAAATAACATATTTGTACCGTCTTTCTTTCATAATCCCTTTATTTAAATGTCCTGTTTTCAGTTTTGGTTAAATCTTTTGCCAGCATTTCATAAAAAAAATCAATGAAAGATAAGTGAAAAAAACCTGTATCAATTCAGCAATATATAGTAACTTCAATGATTAATAAGTTTGCTCATGTGGTTGCACCTATAATACTGGATACATATATGATCTTACATGAGTTTCCATTTCATATGAGATTTATGAAATGAGTCTAAGAATTTTTCAATTCAGCGAGTTACTGGCGAGCAAAAATGAAAAAGTCTTGACGAGTTTCATAAATTTCACATGAAATGAAAAAGAGTGTAAGATCGATCCATCCCTTTTATCATATACTCAAGATTTGTGACATTCATTCGTGTAAAACGACACTTTTCATGCAACCTTGAAATGTAAAAAGCCGCCATTTTGACTCTAGTGCGTACGTTTATGACGTCATCTACTTGTCCTAGGCGTGACGTCACAATTGAAACAATTGAAACTTACAACCAATCACAGGGCTGATAGGTCATATTACATGGGTTAATACGCAAACAAATTTGACATGGGTATATTCACTGGATAACCCAGTACATTATGTGATAAAAGACAGTATGCCATAATAAAATAATACTGCACCACACAGCTGTTATGTCCTTCTAGGACTCATCAGTCATGCTAGGGTGGGAAATGTTGGGTGATCCTAATTCGTCTTAGTTAATTTTAAAACAGAAATGAAAGAGCATAAAACCCCTGAATAATACGAATTTCAAAAACTAGAGAAGCACTGTTAACGTACAAGAGGAAAGCTAACACATGTTCAGGGTTTTCCCAGTAACCGGACGATATTCGTGACAGCAGGATGGTCATGGCCTCGTTGGATGGAGCGAACAGTGTGTACTGGTCTGTGAAAGATAGCAGGATGTTGTCATCTCTCGGCATGCCCTGTCGTCAGAAAACAAACATATGCATATACAATGAAACTTCAAATAAAGACAAGCTCGCTGTCAGGAAGACTAGCATCAGTCTCAATATTATCATGTTTTGCTATCTTTCTATTTACTAGTTGACATGTCATTGTTAATAGATGAACAACCCATCTTAGAATTGCTCTAGCTCACCGACATCAGTCTAACTGTCAACCAACAACACTCTGATGCAATGACAAGGTTCCCTTCTCGTCAACACAGGCTCAAATATATCGTTCATCTCTGCCGCCGGGTCCTTAGATTTTCCGTGATTCCGAGTGAAAGGTGGGTGAAAAAGAGCTTATTATTATGTAGATATGGGAATTAGGAAATATAACACTCGGGTACAGAATTTGGGCACAGAACTTCGGAACAATCTTTGTTCTGACACTATTTCTACACATCTGTGTAGTAAATTTCTCTACCCCATTCACATATATAACTAGAACACTGGCAGGTCAGTAAGGGCCCCGTCTTGTGGCAATATATCCTCCAAAATCATCAAGAAGCAATCTGCCCATATAGCTGAGCTTGACGTTTGACATTTGGACTTCAAAAAGAATCGCAAGGAAGCAAAATATACATTTTACATGTACTATGATGCGAGTCTTGTTTCCTTCCACCTCCACATTTGCTGGGCTAACAAAAATGTAAATACCGGTGCAATACTCATTTGTTAGCTTTGATTTGTTTTATTTTACCTTACATATACCTCCTCCATAAAGAGCCAGGGTCAAAGTCAGAGATCCACTTTGGCTTTGACCTTTGGACCCAAATGACCTTGACCATTAACCCAGTGACCTTGATCTTTGGTCAGTTGACTTATTCTTTAATTTTGACCAATTTTGCTTCTTAATATCATAACAAAATGTTCTTCAGTGAAAAAAACAAAACTTGAACTTGACCCTTTGGACCCCGAAGCCTGGACCTAAGGTCAGTTGACTCTGTGTTAAGTTCTGAACAACATTGCTTCATAATGTCATAACAAAATGTTCATCAGGGAAAAGGTACAAAATGTAACCTTCACCTTTGACCCAGTGACCTTGACCTTTGGTCAATTGACTCCTTGTTTAATTCTGAGCAATATTGCTTCAAAGTGTCATAGTGAAATGTTCACCAGTGAAAAGATACAAAATTTAACCTTAACATTTGATCCAATGACCTTGACCTTTGGTCAGTTGACTCCTTGTTTAGTTCTGATCAACTTTGATTCATCATGTCATAACAAAATGTTCATCAGGGGAAAGATGCAAAATTTGACCTTGACCTTTGAATCTAATGACCTTGACCTTTGAATCTAATGACCTTGACCTTTGACCTCAAGTTTTTATCTCAGTGTGTCTCTTTGTTTAATTCCGAACAACTTTGCTTCATAATGTCATAGCGAAATGTTCACCAGTGAAAAGCTACAAAATTTGACCTTGACCCTGACCCGATGACCTTGACCTTTGGGCAGTTGACTCCTTGTTTAATTCTGATCAACTTTGCTTCATATCGTCATAACAAAATGTTTATCAGTAAAAAGATGTAAATATTGACCTTGAAATTTGAACCTTCTGACCTTGACCTTTGACCTTGACTTTTTTCCTCAATGTGTATTTTTATGAACTGAACATCTTGTCCAAGTTTCATGTACATCGGTCAATAAATATCAAAGTTATCAGCCAGGAACAAATTTTGTGGACAGACACAGACAGACAGACAGAGTGATTAATATAGGGCACCCGTATCTCCGATACGGGGCCCTTATAAAACGCTCTATTTATCCTCAAAGAACGATAGTATTGTTATGTATATTATTATGTTAATTTATCATCTGAGTGGAATACAAATGTTATAATGTACGTAATATGATCACAGAATCGTTTATTTAGTGTTTGTATGAAGATGAGATGTGCATAGTTAAAGCGAATACTTCAAGATAATATCTCACATATAACACCTTAGAAATACGTATACCGGATGTAAGTGTCCCTTTTCAAACAAACCGTGAAATAAGGGCTGTATATCTACTGTAACGTTTATTCCTATAGAAAGGAATCTGTGTGACGTTGATCTAGCATCTACTGCTACATGTTATCTGTTGTAACGGGAGATGAAGTATTAAACCGAGAACCTCTACATCTAGACGGACATTGTAACCAATCAAGCTATAGCTACCTAGTCGCCGGCGATCTACCCAGTACAGCTGAGCTACACATGTATAAAAATAATAATATACATGTATGTGATATAGATTGTGGTATTTGCAGTTGTATAAACTTCTACATGGGAATCTGTGTGATATGGGTCTGTTACATACTGTATAGTATAACTATATATAATTACCTATTATGTCGTGTATTTACTTAATAGTACATGTACATAGTATAGCTATTTATATTTACCTGGTATACCATGCATATGCTATATAGTTTATAGTATAGCCATCTATAAGTATTTGTTATGACGTGTATCAACTATAAAGTATATAGATATAGTATTACCTGTATTAGCTCGGCTAGTTTACTCAGCTCTGGTGTTTCCTCGATGAATTTTAGAATGGTAGGAGAGCAGCCATATCCGTCGCCTATGTAGCCATCCCAACATGTACAGTTGTTTGTACCAGGTCCAGTCGGGGAACAGTCAGCCTGTTAACACATGTGACCACCATTTATTATTACCTGTGTTTATAGGTTTATACGCTTAATAACGTAATTCCATTCCATTGGTTACTATCAAGTTATTATTTTCTAACGAACTATGCGCGTGCATCGCAACTCCAAAAGTCTCTCGGGCATTTAAAATGATCTAAGACGAAATGTCGAACAAAGATACCCGCGTGCCTACCTAAACGAGTACATGAGCACTTAACATTAAACTGGCAAAACATCATAAATTACTCAACAATCAGGGGTGAGCATATCATCTTTGACATGGCTTGTTGGTTAAAATGAAAACGAGGAGAAGTGTGATACATATATATACTTGTTTAATTTAAAGCATATTTTTAAGCAAGAAAATGATGAAATAAATCACAATGTCCTTAATAAATTAACCTTAAAAACAGCATACAGGTACCTGTCAGATAATTTAATATAACATATACATGGAGCATGCCTGATGGGAATTTTTATTTTCTTAAATGAGCAGCATACTTGTGCGTGATTGAATTTAAAATCAATGAAATTTAGAAGAAAAAAAATTCTTTATGAAAATACACATATTTTCATTTGTACAATGTAGCCGTTTAATATGTTCCTTAATGCTACTTTTCGAATTAAAGGTTTATTACATTTGTATTTGTACATTTAAACTTGTAAATAGCATAGATGCTAACATACCTTTGGGTCACAGCCGCCCATGTTCCATCGGCACATATTGTCAGGTACGCAATGGGTTCCATTTCCATGAAAGTTCATTTTACAGCTACATAAAGTCTGAGGGTAGAATCGTAAGAAGCCATTTACCACATCAGTATTACAGTTGAAAACATTAGAGAATAACAGTATGCATCATGTTACAGCATGTTGAGATTTGATTCCCAATAATGAAGTATGGTTTCTGTATCTGATAGCTTACCTTCGACAATCATCATTGCCTTTCATTCCGGTCGACCACAATAAATGCAGCCGTACAGACCAAGATATTGATTCAAGTGTCTACCGTGATTGTTCACGCTGTGTTTGTTTATTTACATCCCACCGTTTTTTTACTTATTAATTTAACTTGTTTTTAAGGAGGATTGGGGCTGATTTTGAGTTCCTATTCTGTTCTTGAGTGGCAATATCTATTCATGTTTATATATTTTGTCTAGTGTGGTGCCACTTTGATGTTGTGTGTGACGCTGATACATTTGCCATTGTCTGCTAAATCTGTTTTCTTTTGTAAGGAGTCAACTTGAAAGCCATATTAATCCTTTACGAGAAGTACATTATGTCGCAAGGTTCATTTTATACACGATTCACCATGTACTTATTTTGAAAAATAACTGGTACTTCCTAAATTCTTTAAATTCTTAAAATTAATGTTTTTCCTCTTCTTTTAAATTGGTTAGTCCCCAGCATCACGGCATACTGTACTGTATCCAATTTCAAAGGTACAATCACCTGTTTGTGCCCCAATAGCATATATGGTCCTTGTGCGTTGACATTGTGACGCTTTGTCTATGATGCGTTGTACTTATGTCAAAACATTGATGATTTATCCGTTTTTGTTTACGCTGTGATATTTTGTCATTAGTTTATTGAAGTTGTGACATTTCTTCCCATTTGTGTCGACGAAGTGATAGCATGTAGCTTCCTCAAAGTAAACCCTATTTACTGCCCGTATGTTTTCAAAGATCCCCTTTAAAAAACAATATTATGCAGTAATATTTTCTTACTTCTATGGTGAGTTTACCTTCATATCTGGCACCTTCAAGCGACACACTGCGTGCTCATGACAGTCCCGGTGGGTGTCACACTCCGTGCCGCGGTGGCAATACTTGCCCGTCCCAACCCAGCCCTCGTCACACCGACAGTTACTTAATCCAGGCAGGAGGTACTTACAAGTGGCCTGTATGACACCAAAATATACATATATAAGCACGGATTCATGAAATGATCAATGGCGATATTGGTCAATGATCAAAGCAAAATCCAATTCCACTTCATTATTTAAATGTAACTATTGGTTTCAATTTTCAAGCTGTACACAAACATAAGTGTAGGTACACACACATAATTATGGTCATACACAAACACATATATCTATAACTCTGGCAATGTCATATTAAAACACTATCAAGGTCAGATGGCATTTCTACCATTTGTTGACGTCATCATTATGAGCATTGACATTGGTAATCAATATCACTGCCAAATGGCACTGGTGCGGTTCCAGGATTTGTCATGTTCAAGTTGACATCTATATTCACTATAACATTTACCCATCTGTAACACAACAATTTTATCCTACTATAAACAATGCACCACCTGTAGATGAAATTATCATTAAGATGTTATAATTGAAACGTTGGTTACAACTGATCCTCCCGTTAACATGGTTATGCATTTCATTAAATAAGCATACACAACGCATACAGTATATTAATTTGAACTAAACATTAAATTTTGATACGTTAAATAATTTTTTCTTTGACATCGAAGTATGTAAAAAGGTAAATATAACCGTTAAATAGCTTTTCATTGGCATTCTCTGTCAAAATAAATGTTAACCGGTTTGTTACAAATTCTCTGAATTTGTCATGTTTCTGTTGGCTTTATGATTGACTATTAATCCAACTGAAAGCAGCTCGATATCCAACCGCATCGGCACACAAGGATCTACAATAACATGCAATTTCGTATGAAATTTACGAGTTTTGATTTTGCTTTTTGAGCATGATACATGTCTTGCTGGAATGAAAATTCCTATGCTTGTTTCAGACGTGGAAACTTGTTAAAAGATCCTTTATCATCCGTGGATCAAAATTTTTAATCGAATACTGGGAAAACACGATGTTTCCTTGCCATGCTTTTAGTCTATACATATTTCATCTGTTTTTCTTTACATGTATCTTGTTCTCACTTGTGATGTCATAATTTAAAATGACGTAATTCCATGATTATTTGATTACGCCACAATACGTCATGTAACATGAAGTCATAGGCAGAACATGGCGGGTGTACAACAATCTTGGTATACACATATTGCCCAACACAATAACGATGTATGTATTACAATTTCAAGGCAAGCACTAGACACAGCGTGGCAAATTTCATGAGGGTCACAGTATCCCTCCTCGAGGCCTGCTTGATATATTACCTGAGGGTCACACCCTCCCCTCGAGGGCTGCTTACAGGGGTTAATAGGAGAGCATGTTGTGTGACCATCTCCCTCAAAGCCACCCATACAGGTACATCTGTAAACAGAGGGGCATCAAATCTTTTATAAAATACGAAAACTTTATAATAAGATATACTACCACTCTAACGCGGTATACTATGACACAGATACGGCCTCTACACAGATAAGGTACTTAGAACAACCACGGAATATACCAAAAACCAGACCCACACAGATAGAAGATCCACTACAAAACTGATACAGTTGATTACAACATAAATAGAATAACCTTCTACACAGATGTTTATGCCGATACACAGTGCTAGTTCCGTACCCGATTTCATCCGAGTTGTTAGTCATCGACCCCGTAAAACAATAGGCGTGTACATGACATAATTTTCTTCGGACAATTCCCCTGGAACATTTCCTCAGAATTTTGTCGCAGTTTTTTCCCCTTGCGCCCGAAGAACACGTTCCTCTCTTGCATATGCCGGTACCTTTGATTCCATTATCACAGTGACCCCTGAGGCAAGTACACGCTAAAAAGTAAAATAAAAATCAAATTTACCTCGGCTTCAAACCAAATCATCAAATAGTACCGCGACGTCCTGTTATCCTAAATCAGCGGATAGATAGTATGTCCCTAGGTTTCAGAATCAACGTTCCTGTCGTAGCATCATATAAACATAATCAACGTATTCGAATACCAAGCGTAAAACTAATTATCATCAATACGAAAAGTGAAATTATATTATATACCATGAAAAGACATGTTTTCAAAAACCTAAAAAACACACAAAGACCATGAGATCTAGTAAACAAAACAGTACTTTTACACATAGTCCTGGCATTTTACGAACAAAGCCAGAGGCACAAACAGTTACGAAAGTACTCATCATATGCGCCGTATCTTTATCCACTTTAAAGGAGGTGGTTATTACTACTAATGTTACAATTGTACATTCCAATGTTTGTTTCATGAAAACAAGTATTATATAACAAAGCATTTTATTTATAGAGAAAATACGTTTTATCTACATTTTAATTATCATTGCTACACACGTATCTATGTTTTCATGATACATGCTATTTAGGTTGGTTCGGATTATTTACTTACGTTGCGTACAGTTTTCTCCAAATCTGTCTTCTATTTCACACTGCTCGCATGCATTGCCTGTGAATCCACTGTAGCACGCGCATGTGCCCGACTCTGTACACTGTATCAAAATAAATCGTTTCAAAATAATCGATCGCAAACACCACTACTCAGACGACTTTATCAATATTTAAAAAAATAAAAAAATAAAAAGCATAGACCTAAACATAGGTAAATATGTTATGTTGGTAACGCAGATTTGCTATCAGAGTCTACAACTATTATAATATGCCATAACATATCTCACTGATATAAAGTTAATTTCATTTTTTTTCATAAACAGTATGATGTAAAGCAATGCACAAATGTTAAAATTGAATTTGTTTTACAACTTATGTAGATCCATCTCCAGTGGAAGAAATACATATGAGATTTTTGGACCACAGGTTTTATGACTATAATATTTGATAAAGAAATATGCAGCAATGCTTTGAGTATACGAGTAAAAAGCGGAAAATAGTAGGGGAGGGTAGCATAGGAAAGAGAATTGCTCAGATTAACCCTAAATTGAATGATTGTAAACAGCTAAGTACACGAAGAATGCCATTGTAAACGACAGGTATATATTAAAATAGAAGAAAAAACTCATTCAAATCTTCGAGAGCTGAGAATGAAATTTTGAGTACAAGAGCAAATAAATGCAATTTCTTCATCTGACAACTCACCATCGCCAAACATCAGTAATTTAATTGAAATTGGACGATGTATCTCTGTGAAGACACGTACACGGAGGTGTGCAAAAAAGGCGGCAGTGTAACAAATAATGTTCATTACGATAAAAACAGCGGTCAACCAATGACAGAAACATTGTGTAGTGCTACGTACTCATTAAAGACCTATACAATATTTTTTATTTTTTTATCTAGTATGTTTCATTTTGATGTTTCAGTCTACCGAACTGAAAAGGATTTTCATATTCGGGACACGAAAGTAGTTGTCACGAGTGTGTCTTAAAAATTTACATAAGCGTCACGGCACTTGTTTTTTGTTTCCTTTTCTATTCTATAAAACATGTACTTCGATGTATTGTCAAACAAAATTTGAATGAAACAAAGTTTAAACCTATGATATATGTATTTTGCAAGCCACTGTTCTAAAATTTTCCAATTGGCTACGCTGCAGATTTTCCCGATTTTTTTTTTATCTAGTATGTTAATCTTATTTTTTTTTCATTTTGATGTTTCAGTCTACCGAACTGAAAAGGGAACACGAAAGTAGTTGTCACGAATGTGTCTTAAATCGGAACATACTATTAGAAAATTTTCCATTGTAAATGAAGTGTCACATGCGTGGCATGAAGGTGTACCTTCACGTTTTAAAAGATACGAATGAGTAGGATATGTGTTCCTAGTACGGAGCCGATCGAGGACAACTTCCTCTCTAAGATCTTTTCGACTGGGAACACATGCTTTAAGTTTCGGTTGTACTTTAAAAAGTTTGTCGCCGGTCTCGAGAGACATTCATTATGAATGGCAGTACGAACACTAGGTTTAAAATCTGTATATGGTAGTTTGATATTTGTTTGTTGGAGATTTAACGCATTATTTGCTTCCCTGTCAACAAGTTCGTTGCCTTGAATTCCGACATGGCTCGGAATCCATAGTTAAGTAATTTAAGATTTCTTCAAGATAAGAGATATGCGAAAAGTGAGGTTTTGTGCGAGCGTGTTTTTAGGATCTCGTAACTGTAAAACTTTGTAGAACAGATAGAGACTAAAGAGACAATTAAGACTAAATAAGATGGCATCCGACTTATCAGCCTAGAACAGACCAAGACAGACTTTGACCATGTGATGTTGATAAATATATGTCTACAAAAGGCCACGTGTATGTCTAAACCCCCGTTACCCGACACCCCCACCCCGATCACTGGTCAGGACGACCACGTGTTGTCTTACTTTATAAAGCATCTTCTGAAAGAAAACTAGATTCGCTTTTCTGTGTAAAACGTTTTATACAATTTAAATCCTATCTGTGGGGTTATTAATTACCTTTCCGTTGCCGTTACATGGGTTTACAAATCCACCTGGACAAGGCTGACACTCGTCGCCATGGAAACCCTCACAACATCCTTCATTCTGTCATAAGAAAAAAATAGAACGAGTTTACATATTACAAGTATAAATGAAGCTTTAATGCAGTTTCTATTTATCAATCTATCAGTGTAGACGTTTGTATAATATATGTAAACTTAGCATGTATGAATACCTGAACGGTGTCACAAATATCACAAGGTCTATACCTTAACAGTTGTCAGTGTCACCAAATATCACTAGGTCTGTACCTGTAACAGCGTCACCTAATATCATCAGGTCTGTACCGGTAACAGTGTCACCAAATATTATCAGGTCTCTACCTGTAACAGTGTCACCAAATATTATCAGGTCTCTACCTGTATCAGAGTCACCAAATATTATCAGGTCTCTACCTGTAACAGCGTCACCTAATTTCATCAGGTCTGAACCGGTAACAGAGTCACCAAATATCATCAGGTCTGTACCTGTAACAGTGTCACCAAATATCATCAGGTCTGTACCTGTAACAG